>NW_007726669.1:264264-284732 GCF_000696425.1 Galeopterus variegatus
AATCATATACAGTGTATATTGACAAAATAAAAATTTAACAAAAAAAAATAAAAATAAAAAATAAAAATGAAAAGGTACCTATGGCACCCTCCAGGTGGTAATTTGGGCTGGGGATAATGAAGAGGGTGAGGCATAATCATATACAGTGTATATTGACAAAATAAAAATTTAACAAAAAAAATAAAAATAAAAAATAAAAATGAAAAGGTACCTATGGCACCCTCCAGGTGGTAATTTGGGCTGGGGATAATGAAGAGGGTGAGGGGGTATACCTTGAATTCATTGACAGAAGGCCAAGTCTATACCAATATAGAGTTTTGGTCATTCTCTTCCACCACTCAATCTAAAATCCACAGATGGAAAACAGATGCTGTCCACACAGCCCCCTCATTCCCCTCATGTACAAGGACACATTTTTGAGACCTAATTGGCCATGGCTGAGGTCAGTATGTAGGTACAGGCGAAGATCATTTGGAACCAAGGTTAGGAGATAGCCCTTTCCTAAGGTTAGAAGCCTTCCCTGTCTCCAGCTGTATAAAGGTATCTGGACACAGTGCTATCCAAACAATGACTGACATCCTGAGTTAATTGGATGAGTTGGCTGCAGATTTTTTTCTCGTAAGGACTTGAAGGTCTGTAGTGGTGCATACTGAAGTCCTGCTCTTGAGTAGAATGTGCCAACTGCTGTTTGTGGTTTGACTGATCCTAGACCCATGGTCATGACCTGCTGCCATTTGGAGGAAGGCAGTTTTAGAAGAGGAGCTTTCTGAGAACAACATCTATATTAAAGGAAGCGTGTCCAGTTGCAGAATTTTAGGTAATTTGTCTTTGTAGAAGCCAGAAGTATTTGAATCAGTGTAGCCTTTCCTTCTACTCCACACATTCTCAGCTCAGACATCAACCACTAAGGAGAACCTTTCCTGTATCCTCTTCCATTTTAGGTGTCCCTCCTCTGTGTTCCGATGATATTACAACAGTTCTCACATCTTCTTATAGTTGACAAAGTGCTGGTCGCTGTGTATATTCCCCGCTAAGTGAGCTTCTTTGGTGTAGAAACTGGGTCTTTTACAATGTTGTACCTTAGCTCTTACGGTGTGCAATAAAAATTTGTTGAGTGGTTGGGCATATAAAACAAACTTCTCCATGTCTACCTACTCTTTCTGTGGATCCAGCTATCTGGCCCTTACCTTGATAGGCCTTGATAGTCAACTTACTGAGTTTATAGATGATGACACATTACCATCCACATATAACCATATAACCATGCAACCAACTCCAGTCTACTCTCACACTAACTCTTCCTGAAGTACTGACTCAATCACCACCTCTTGTTTTGAGTCATGCCTAACAGCTACATGCTAAAATGTCTCCCTTTTCTGACCTGCAGAGCTCAGTGTTCAAAATTTATGCAACTAAATCTTTACCACACACTTTATTTTGTGTGATGTCTGTGGGTCTGGTCTCTGTGAGCACCTCACACATAAAGTCCATGTCTTCCCTTTCTGTTTTGTTCCTTCTGTGTATCTAACCTCTGAGCTGGACACAAAGAACACCCCCAAGCAGTACTGACTGGCATGAAATTATTCTAATCTAAATGAAGACATAAGTCCTGAGGCAAGCTTTTTGTCCACAGAGCTCTACCTGGATTTGCACTGGAGAGGCCGATCCTGGTGATGAATAAAGCAACTCGGCGACGGATGCAGATGGTAAGTAATTGGCAGAGGCAGAACTGTCCTTTTGTTATTTTGTTATAAATAAACTCCCACAGTGGAAACTTGTTAACCTCAGTTCTTGCCTTCACATCTACTTATATGCAAGACCTCCCTCGACAAATCAATCTTTACACTGCAGTGGCACTCTCTTGACAAGATATGTTTGGCTTAGCCACTGTTGATATTTGTTCTTGAAATCTCGGTTGTGTGGCATGGTACACTCTGAGAGCAGAAATGGAGACACTTAGTTTATATGCACAGAGGACGGGCAAGATGCAAACAGAAAGAGACGGTCCACAGCAGGGCAGCGGGAGAGGCGGGAGCTGAGCAGCACTTAACATGTTGTGATGTATTGAATCTATGAAATGCCTGTTCAATAGCTAGTCAAAGTAAATTTAGAAGGACACAGGAAAGGGATTTATTTTTTTCACCATTGTAAAAATGTTTGTTATTTCTTATGCTGTTGGTCATGGTCTACTGATGTCCTTTTGAGGTCCCAGTGTCCTTACACTCCCAAGAAGCATCACTGAAGGAATTAGCTGAGGTTTGTTTAATATATTTTTTTTTCAAGTCCCCAGAGAATCCAGACTTCATTGGTACTATGTGATTGGGATCTTTTGATGCATTTTATTCTCTGAAAAGAATGAGCTAGAGAGCTTGACACTACCCCAAAGTAAATTACTTGATCTCTTCTCTTCCCGAGTGCATCAGTTTATTGGAGCATTTCCCAAATTTGGCTGAAATCATTTACATACATGTCTGTTTTGCTCATCAGACAGTCTTTGCAACAGAGAGTGTGTCTTATTCATTTGTGTTTCCCAATAGAGTGGCACAGTGCCCAGCGCATGGAAACCCTTCACGTTTGCTGAACAAGAAATCACAGTATCTGTGAAAAATTGTCTATGTAAGAAAGGAAACAAGAAGGTAGACAAAAACTATTTTGAGCCAACTTAAGAGAAATGCAGATACCATTAGATTATTAATTAAATTTTAATTTTCTTGTAAGTAGCCACCAGAGAGAAATGCTATTTTAGCATTGTATTCTATACTAGGCTACTGGGTAAATACTTCCTGTGGGCCTAGTTTTATGCTAAATGGCATGGGAGAATGATTGAGTAAAACATGGCCTCTGCCAACAAGAATGTTGGGTGCTATTTGGGCAGACAAGATTCAAGAAAGAACCTAAAGCATGCAGTGGAGAATGATAAAAGGCCATATGGAGGAGCAGAAACAACACGGATCACGGGAAGTCAGAATAGGACAAGATTACATGAGCTAGTACAATTAAGGAAGGCATTGGGAGGGGACAAAAATGCATCTCAGTGAAGTTGATAAATGGCATGTGGGTAAGCATTAACTGAATCACGCTGCTATTTTATATAAAATCAAGGATGGGAATGTTAGATATTATTTCTCACAAAGAAAATACTCTTCTGTGCTGTTGGAGAATCCTCAAATCATAAGGGATTCCTTAAGTTTATCAGTGAACAAACTTGTCTTAACAAAGACAGTTTAGGGTTCTGCTAAGGAAAAGTGTCCTGAATGTGGAGACCTTGATGTTAGCCCTCAAATATACTATTAGCTGTGTGACCTCGATAAAGATAGTTAACCTCTCTGGACCCCACTTTCCTCCTTTCAAATGTTGGCATAAGGGAAAACCTACACAGACATTATCTCAGGGCTTGAAAATCTTTAAATTGTGAAAGAAATGTCACCTGCCAAGAAGTCACCTCATCCTCTGGCCTTTATCAGGCCAAAACTCAGATGAAAAGAAAGAGAGCTCCATAATTTCTACTCTTCTGCACAGGTGTTAATTCTTGAGGCATTCAGGATACTGTCCTCCACCCCTCCATTTTTATTTTTTATTTTTTTCCATTTGAAAATCGTGTGTGGCACAGCATCAGGGGGAATGTGAGAAGAACCTGGATGAATAGGTAAATGGCAATTCCACTTTTCTAGCAGTCTTTCAATTTGCAAGTTCACTAAGCCACCATGTGTAGGAGCAAATTCACATTCTGTAGTAGAAATCTGCAGGAAATGAACATCTGATGGAAAGTTGGAACTGTTCAGAATATGCCAATAAATCCAAAACAATATGTATTTATAGCTAGTTCTAAAATACATGGCTATATCCCACCTGTTCAAAAATGAGCAAGCAGAAAAAAAATGAAATTGAAAATAAGAAGGAGACCTAGATGGAAAACCTGTGGAAATTGTCTCCTATAGAGTCGCAAGATTGGCTTTCTCAATAAGATAAAAGAACACATGTTCTCTTCTTAAAAAAGCAGAGGTCTGTAAGGAGAAACCTACCATGCTAAGATGTAAACTCTAAAAAATAAAAGGAAAGAAAGAATGATAAGATAATTCATGGACATAGGAAATAAAAGTAAAATTAGAAAGCATGGGGGAGCGTGTAAAGAAAAGAATTGATTTTAAAAGGCAAGAGATTCAATCACTGATTTCAAGGACAAACAAGAAACTATCACAGATAGCAAAAATCAAAGTCTTGAAATATATCATAACTTGCAGAGCATATCCAAAATGGGTCAAAAATAAATACAGCTAAAAGTATTTCTAAAGAAGTAAAAAAGACCAATGAAAGCAGAGGAAAACATGAAAGAAGCAGAGGAAAACATGAAAGATATACTGGAAGATAACTCTTTCTTCAGCTCTACAAATCTATGTATATATTGAAAGGTCCACAGATTTTAGAACAAAATCAATAAAGAAAAATCCCATTTAGATTACAATAAAAATCTAGCAATTGTTATTGTAATTACAAAACTAAGAAAAATATAAAACTGGAAAAGTAAGCAGGAAATGTTCCAAGGTATAAAGTTATGTTGCCATCTAAAGTTATATTTGCAAAGCAAAATGCTGGCGGGGGTTGGGGGGGTTATAAATGTGCAACACAGTTTTGAGGGGAAAATTTTGAAAACCAAGAATTTTATACTTGACCAAGTTGCCTTTTATTTGTAAAAGTCTTCTCAGATATGCGTGTAATCTCACTGAGGAGAAAAATGACATAAATATAATACAACCTATAAAGATAATTAGCAAAAAGAAAAAGAAAAAAGGAAAAAAGAAATGATGGTGAAGCCATTTAAAATTCAAGGATTGGGCATAGCTGCAAAAGAGAACCCAAATATTAATAACTTCCCTGGCAACAAGATAAGCAGTGTAAAAAAAAAAAATCATTTAATAGCAATGATAGTTGCATGTATTAGTCAGCTCAGGCTGCCATAACAAAATACCATAGACTGGGAGACTTAAATAACAGAAATTTATTTTCTCACAGTTCTGGAGGCTGGAAGCCTGAGATCATGGTTAGGTTGTGGTGAAACCTTCCTGGTACAGATATCAGCCTTCTTGCTATGTCTTCACATAGACTTTCCTCAGTAGTTGTGCATGGAGAGAGAAAGAAATCTCTCTCTTCCACTTCTTTTTTTTTTTCTTCTAGGAGTAACTAGTAGAGTGCTGTAAAGACCTTGAAAACTATTTTATATTCCAGATTCTGTCACCTGCTAGAGTATTCCCTTAGGTTTGGGGGATAATTTAGATTATTATCTGCTAAAAGGATCGGCATCTTAGTGGTAGCTGGTAGATCAAGCTGGAAAGACATTTTTTAAAATGGCTTGCTATAATAAATAGAAAAATTGTGTGCTTTCTCTGTCTCTCTCTCTCTCAAATCATCTTACGATGAATTTAGTTCGAAGGAAATGAATTCACATTATTCTCATTTACTTTGGTTCCCCAAGCTAGAAATCTCTTGGCTTAGACAGGCGGCTGATTTTCAGCTCATTCTACTGCCTTATGAATCAGACATCCCTAAGGGATGAAAGGGTGTGAGTCTCATCTTTCTTGTTTTAGCTTGGAGACCCCTTGATAAATATTCTGGAGATTTACTTGCAGTCTGGGAAAAAAAGGGGGAAGATAGAGTTTGGAATTCTGCTCGATAGTTTTTATTTTAGCCAAAGAATTCACTTTTCTTACATAAATTTTGGCATAAAAAGTTTGCAAAGAAATTCTTACACTATTGTGGTGTCCCTTCCACCTCCCCCGAAATGTCTCAAAGTTTCAATCTTACAGAGAAAAAATAAAATTCAGTATTTAGCTCCAAAGGAGGACATAGATTAAAGAATTGGAACTGCCAAAAATTATAATTAAAAAAAAATTATAGTCAGTATAACTGAGGATTTTATTTTAATTCTACTCAAGAGCTATCCATGTTTTGAATATATCATCCCATTCTCTTCTGGCCTATAAAATGAATCATTCAATGAAATAAAAACACAACCGATAACTTAAGCAGCAGGCTAGAGCAAGCCAAAGAAAGAATTTCTGATCGCAAAGACAGTACTTTCAAAATAACTCAGGTGGACAAAAAGCAGAAAAAGAAATTTTAAAAAATGAAGAAAATCTAAGAGAGATAGTAGACAATCTTAAGCACATAAACATCTGAATCATGGTGTTCCTGAAGTGGAGGAAAAAGGAAAAGGCATTGCGAACATATTCAACAAAATAATAGCAGAAAACTTCCCAGGTATAGGGAGAGACATGGACCTTCAGATTTAGGTTAGGTGGCTCAAAGATTTCCAAAGAGATTCAATACAAAAAAGTCTTCTTTGTTCGTTTTCTCAAAGCAGACTGGGACCAAGTTGGGGCCCTGAGCTCATTCTAGCTATTTGGATGTGGAATTCTTCCCAACAATCCCCACAGATAAAGAACTTCTCCAGATACTGTCTTGAAGGTTTGCATGTAAAATTCTTAGGGCATCAGGAGATGGCCTGAGTCCTCGGGCCTCCATCTCCCTGAGACCTCAGCTTAAGAGTGAAAACATAAATAAATAATCAGATGCTCTAGGAGCTCAAAAAGAAGAGTCTGAGAATACACAGAAACAATGTGAGAGAATGATCCTCTGCTTCATTATCAGTGATAACAATAATTATGGGGCTTTGGAACCTCAGTGGTCACCACTGCACTGTTTAATAGTAATTATTGGGTAATTACATATTATTATAGCAGAGATATATAATTATATAATTGTTATTATTAAGTATGATGTTGACCATTGTGGTTCCAACCTCTTCTTCATTTATGGAGCCTCTTTTGGGAAGGTAATTGAGATAATAAGGGATAAGCTGGAGAAGAGGGAAAGTAATTGGGTGAGGGCATGTTTGCTTGGTTCAGCTAGAACAAAGGATGGGGAGGCAGAACCTTAGGAATCAGTGACATCTGTACTGGAGCGGTTTGGTTGGCATCTGTGACTGACCTGTGAGATAATTAATCTCAGACAGTTTCTGGCACAGCGTAGCCTGGCTTTATTTTTCTCCACTGCCTCTGCAGGGTGTCTGTGGTGGCATTGCATGAAGGCACACAAAGAGTTTGTGTGATGCCTCACCTTGGTCTCGACTCTGTGAGGTTTGTGGGAATAGCTGTGCAGAACGGGGTGCAGGAGACAGAAAAGAAGTGGATGACCAAAGACAGCTAGGACTTGGAGGGCAGTATCCCAAGCACATCACCTTGCATTATTTTATCGATCCTCCCAACAATCCTCTAAGGGGAGGTGATGTGTTCTAATGGATAGAGCCTGAGAGACTCAGAGTCAAACCCAAGTACAAGTTCTTTTGTTTTGTGGCCTTGGAGGGTGACTTAATGTCACCTCAAGTGTCAGGTAGGGATGACACTGTCCTCTCTGTGAGGTGGTTGAAAGGACCGAGACAACATGTGAAAAGCACCTAGAGTGGTGCCTGGCCTGGGGTGGGTGCGTAGTAAGCAGAGCTATTGGCAGAACTAGGAGTAGGGAACCGAGCCGCAGGAGAATGTGAAGTTTGCCCTGGGTCACCATAGCTAGTAAGTGGCAGAAGTGAGATCTAAATGCAGGTCTTCTCATTTTGGTGCCAATCTCCTTATACCAAGAGTCTCTGGTGACCCTTAACAGATGCCTCTCTTGTGGCGGTGGCTTTAGGGTAGTTCTGCAGTGTATGGTTGAGCCTCAATCTCCGGTGCTCTTCTCCACTCTCAGTGGTGCAAAAGGCAAGCCAAGGTGTGTTTATCTGTGTCTTGAGTGTCTCCAGGTCACAGGGAGGGAGTTACCAGGCAATGACGGCACCACTATCCGTGGGTGGTTAGATTAGTAAGAGAAGAGGGCTGGTTTTGTGGAGATGGAAGAGCCGAGGAGGTGAAGGCAGAGTTTGTTGTGAGGCTGAACACTTCTCACCTACGAAGCTCCCTCTCTGGAGGGTGAGGTAGTTCCTAAAGAGAAGGGTTAGAGTAGTTTTCAAAATGGAGATAATGCCCCAAGTCATTCCATAAGTACTATAATTCAATCACTTATTCACGAGCACGTTTTCCAATGCTCAGTAGCAAAATGACCCAAAGATGCACAAAGTTAGGGTGAGAAGAGACACACCATTAGGAACAGGATAAGCCCCACTTCTATTGTTTATTCTAAGAACATTCTTCCTGGAGAGAAAGCCCTTCAAGATTTTAGACTAGTGAATGCAGGAAAATAAAAGATAACAGCTCATAAAATTGAGTCTTTAAAACTAAATAGTCAATTTCTCTGGTTCTTTTTCTCTTGAGAACTCAGATTATTCTCAGACATCTGCATTTATTTGTATCTCCCTTTAATAGGAAAAAAAGAATAGAAGGTATAGATAGTCTCACCAAGTTTGGGCCAAGTCACATCTTGAAATAAGGATCTTTAAATATGACTTTCATCTCCGTAAACCAGTGTTTCTATGTCTAGACTCTGTGATTAACAAGAGTTTTCTCTTTTATTTGTCCAATATGTATATGAATTTTTCAATCACCTCAGAATTCGAACACCCATTTCTGTTTTCCACCTTGTGCTGTAAGATAGTGTAAGGTTGGTGTGAACAGAGGTAAATTTAGCGCTGAAATGAATAACTGGCCTGGGATCAGGGGAGTGGAAGGGTAGAGTGGTCATTTTGGGTAGCTTACTGCAGAACTGATGAGTGCTGGGTATTTGTAAATGGTATTTGACATTTGGAACCTTGGGCAAGTCTGGGTTGCTTTGGCAGTATTGAGCCAGCCTCCTGAGTCAGGAGGAAGTGTCACTTTGGGAGCAACCACCATCACCAGAAAGGGGTTCTTCTTCTCGGGTGAGTTTCACTTGATCTGTCACTTGCTATAATCCATAGGTGAGACAGAGGAGGGTGAGAAAGAGCACGTTTTGTTGTTTGACTGCTTGACGTTGCAGTGACCATGTTAGAGGTGTGGCCACAATAGCCTTGGACTAAGAGTTAGAAGATAAGGTTCTGACCTTGACTTCTGGTTAGGGTGCCAATATACTTTATCATTCAAACCAGGACACTTTTGAGGGTCAAAAGAGGTTCTTTAAGTAGTTGGTGTGTGGTGAGGAGCCACAGCTTCAATCACTTAGAACAAGAAATACATTTTTGCCTCATTGTTTTCTACATTCTGTTACCTGGCTTTTTGGCCTTATTTCTTATTATAAAATGTTTTTCCAAGATCGGTGTTCTTCATTGTAGACCAGTTCCTTGAAGCATGGCGGAGTAGTCAGATCCCAGATCAGCCACTCAAGAGCTCTGAAACTTTGAGACAAGTTCTTCACTTTGCAACAACTTTTCCTTATGCTTAAAAATCCCTATCACTAAAATTACTAAAATATTTTACTTAAGAAGTGGATTTTTGCAGAAAAATTGATTTACTTCTTAGTCTATGTATGAAATTCTAGATAACAGTATATGTCTATTTTCTGTAAATATTCTCATTCGATAAATTTTCAAATATGTAAATATGTTTAATTTTAAGAACATAGCATATACAGATTTTATATTCAGGAATATCCCTTATATTTAAAGAGGATTTGATCAGTGTTTTGTTGCTTTTTCTTTTTCTGGGTAGCTCTATGCACCAGTTCTACTGAGGTTTTACGGATAATCCATACTCTGCAAACTGAACCTGTGATTTTTGCTTTTGAATAAATGGATACAATTAAAATAAATAAATAAATAAATAGTTGGTATGGAAGAACATGTGGAAATGGGGACTGTCTTGGGCAAACTGATATATACAGTTACCCCGCATTTGTCTTGGTGAGTCACTTAACCTCTTTGCATATCGATTTCATCAATATATATATATTTTTTTCCTTTTTGTCTTTTTTCGTGTCCAGCAATGGATCGCAACCCTCAGTGTCACGCCCGCACCGGACCGGGACCAGCAACGGGATCGCAACCCTCGGTGCTGCGCCCGCACCTCGCTCAGCCAGTGAGCGGGAACCGGTCTGTGTGTGGGATCCGAACCCTCAGCGGGAGCGCCGCCGCGCTCCCAAGCGGTGCACTGTAGCAGTGCGCCACCGGGCCAGCCCTCATCAATATTTTTTAAAATAAGAAATACCTGTCCTTTTTATCTTAGAGACTTTGAGGCTCATGTGAGATAATAAAGGTGAAAAGTGTTTTGAAAACAAGGGGTCCCTTTACAAATTTACAAGGTATCTCCAGATGTCCAAAAAGGGACCCAGAAGCTTGCAAACAATCTCTAATTCTTCCAATTTTTGATTACAAAGAAACTGCTTCATTGCTATTTTCATATCCCTTGTACACCTGTGGAGCCAATGCCACTGATGGATTTATCTTTTGGCGTAAGGAAGAGTGATGTTCACTCAGTGGTGGAGGTTATATAATACCCTTGTTTTCCTCTCTTGGTCAGAGAATGAGAAAAAGAGGATTTTTTTCTTTCTTTTTTTTACTAGTGTTTTGAGCCTCTTAACCATGGTCACTAGAATTAGCATCGGAAACCCAAGGAATGGCATCCAGTTTGAGGTTTTAGAGTGGTTTTTAAAACATTTAAAGAATGACTAGCTATCCCAGCTTGTCTGTCTCTGCTTATAACTATTTTGGTGGTCTCTAAGTGGCAATAATTGAAATATCATTGCTTTTGTGCCATCTGATTTCTCCATAACACAAAGCCTGCATATGTTCTCTTCAGCTTCACTGGAAGGACACTGCTGCAAGTGGGCTGTGGGGATCTCCCCATATAGTGTAGAGAGGCCCTCTTGAAGTATCCGTGTCCCAGAGCCTGCTTAACTCACTGTTGCAAATGTTGATTTTGACTCAGAGATAGAAGCTTGGGGTTTAAGGTCAATCTTAAAAAAAAAAAAAATTAGGAAACCTGCTGTAATTACATGATGGAAGCATAGTGTGCTGGGAGCCAAATGTTGATTAATGTTAATTTTAGGGTAAACAGAAGGGAGAGAAAAAGACAGGAAAAGCCAGTGGACTCCAAAGCTAAAAATATTCTTGAGTTGAGACTCAGCGTCTATGGGTGTGCAATCTGATAATTACTTCTGAATGGTGATTACCTGTTCTTATATAATTAACCTTGAGATTCATCTGGACTGCTGGAGCTTCTCTCTTGTGAAGTACCAATCACCAGGACTCACAGATTACTGAACTAAATCCAGAAATGCCCACACAGTCAATGACTCCATGCTGCCCATTCAGAACACGTGTCTTCTCTTTCTGGGATACAGGAGGGTTACTGTTCATTACATACTAAATCTTTTTTTTTTTTTTTAAAAGATGACCGGTAAGGGGATCTTAACCCTTGACTTGGTGTTGTCAGCACCACGCTCACCCAGTGAGCGAACCGGCCATCCCTATATGGGATCCGAACCCGGGGCCTTGGTGTTATCAGCACCGCACTCTCCCGAGTGAGCCACGGGCCGGCCCCAGACTAAATCTTTTGGGAAGGTTATAATGATGGCAAAGTTGTAGGTACTTGTCTTCTCAAGAGTGATGTGATTTACCGGGAAGATACAGAAAAACTTGAAGCTTCATTTAATTAAGGCCACTTGAGGGGCCTTCCCACCCTAGAGTCCTGCCCTCTGTCTCACTTGGGAAAACCTAGAAAAGAGAATGTTAATTAGCCCTTCAGCATTCTGGCCCTGATTAGTCCCAGCTGTATCCAAAATAAAGAGAAAGTGAGAGAACCAGGGAGGCAAAAGAAGGATCTTTAAGTCTGTGAATGTGAAATGAAATTTAATACTTTAAACTAGAACTGGGTTGAAATGAAATGGAAGTGGAGGGTGGGGAGGAGGGGAGAATACCATGCTCTCTTCTCTTTCAGAGGTTCTCTGAGATGTGCAGAGAGAGAATCAATCATAGGTAATGGAGTTAGTTCATTTTCTAGAGCAGATATTGCTGGTTGCTTATTAACAGCCATCTTCCCTTTTATCCTTATTAACAGAAGCCTGGCTTTATTTGGAGAATCCACCCTCCTCCACACTGCCATGCATTTCAGAAGACAGTCATGGTCATTCCATGTCCCTCTCAGGCATTGGTTTAGGCAAGAGGGTGTGGTGCAATTTTGCTCAGTGATATATGTGAAGGAATGTTTGCTGGGGGTTGGAGGCACCTGGGAAAGTGTTTTTTTGTTGTTGTTGTTTTGCTTTGTTTTTGATTTTTGCTTATAAAAAGAGATCACCAGGAAGAGAAAAGCACCTTTGGCTTCTTCTGCTGGATGGAGGTACGTGGTGATCTGTACGTGGTGTGGGAGTCTGCCATCTTGTTCCCCTGAAATGAGCCAGCTTCAATACAAGACAACTGCTGAGGAACACAGGCTGAAAGGCAGAGGAACTTTGTTTACTTAGGATGTCGAGGAGCCCATGAGTTCACTAACCTTGGCACTGCCTTGCCTTGGAACTTCTGACTATGTGAATAACTCCCTGTTTTTTATGGCACTTGAGTCAGGGTTCTGTTATCTGTAGTTGAAAACAAGGCAAGTTATATCTCTTATGTACAAATCACTGGATTCACAGACCACTGAACCGTAACTTAGGCAAGTTTTATCTCTTTTATGACAAGTTTTATCCCCAGTTCTCTGTCCATATGAGGAACCTCAAATCATTAAAGAGGGGATCTTCTGAACCCCACAGTGGACAATGCACATGATTAGTAATAACAATTATAATAACCTTGCACTAGTTTAGGCTATACACTTTCCAAAGGACTTTTGTGTTGGAACCTTTACAACAACTCTGGGAGGCAGGGAAGGTGAATGTTATTGTTCCTATTTTCAAGATCAGAAAACTAACCCAAGGTGGTAAAATGACTTGTCTGATGTGTCTAATGACATGTTGATGGCAGAGCCAGGATAAATCCTAAGTCCGACAAAGAGAAAATTTCATTTATTTATTTATTTCATTGTACGTGTGTATGGGGTACAGTTTGTTGTTTCACTACATGGCATATATTGTTTAATGATCTAAGGGAAATGTTTTGACAGTGAAGAAGAGTAATGTAGAAAAAGATTAAAAAGCATGGACTTTGGAGGCCGCCAGAACCGTGTTTAAACTCCCACTCTCCCTCTTGTTAACTCTGGGGTCTTAGACAAGTTACTTAAATCTCTTTGATCTTTAGCCTACTCACCCATAAAATGATAAAGATAAAACCCATATCACCAGGACATTTCAAGAAATAAATGAGAAAATGTATCTCAAGTACTGAATCCAGTGTGTGACACATAACAGACTTTGCTCTCCTGAATGCTGTTCAACCCTGATGAAAGAAATTGTGGTAGTTCTGTCCTTGCAGCTTTGAAGATGAAACAGGCAGCTATGAGTCCCAACCAAGGCAAACAACTAGATAGAACTAATTATTTCTAGAAATCCTTAAAATAAAAGGAAAAAAGAAAGAAAATGGGCGATTAACACTGAAACACGTTTCTGGCTAGTTGGTGAAGGCAGATGATATAAGACACGATGCTACGTAATGGAGACAGGGCTGGGTAATTTATGTAGGAATGAAAATAAGGCCATAAAAACAGGCCAGGAAGGAGCTAGCAATGTACAAGTATGGAAGAAAAAGAGCCGAGGGCCATAGTGGTATGCAAGCTAAACGTAAGTCACTTGTGTTTTGCTTTTATTGAGAAAAAGGCAGTTGTGGCCTTGGAATTCATAAACAAGTGTCCAGCATGTGGGAACTGTGAGTCGATCCTCCCACACAGAGCCTTTGTCAGGCCTCTCTTAGAGCTCTACGTTCTTTCTGGCCCCACCTCTCAAGTGAGATGGAGTGACTGAGAAGAGGTTTGAAGAAAATCCAGAGAAGACAAATGAAAATGATTAAAAAGCTGGAAAGTAGAACTGAAGAAACTGCAGCAATTTCTCTTATAGAAATGAGGGCAGGCAGGGAATGCAATAATTTCAGTGCACAAAGTGGTATTGTGCAGAGGCCAGGAGCTGCCTTCCTGCATCTGTATCTTCCACACCTGATCTGCACACACCAGATGTTCAGGTTATCATTTGCCAATGATATAGGTGATATAAGTTTTAAATGCCTTCTGGAAATTTAGATTGAACATTATAATGAACCTTGTAACACTAAGTATTAGAGAACTGGGACTATACCTCATAAGATCTTCTTTCAGGGGCTTTTTTGAGGATACCGAAGAAAGGCTACAAAGTTAATTATATACTCATGTATTTAAGCCCTCAAAGAAATTGGGCCAAATTAAAGGAAATCAATATTTAAAAATATACAGGTACATATTGAGCTCTGGGTTTAGGTCCCTGCTTTGCCACTTGCTAGAGCAAGCTCAGTAGCCTCTCTGAGCCTCAGCTTCCTCATCTGTAAATTGGGAGTAATAATAGCACTCCTGTCATAGGTTGTGCGTATTACATGCAACAGTGCCTACGAGCACTAAAACAGTGCTTGGAATGTAGAAATAAGTCAATAAATATTAGCTGTCATTGTTGAGTAGGTCGAGAGTACCAATTGCTCATTTTAGGAGATGCCTTAGTAATCCCTTAGTCTTGGATTAGTCTTAGTCTGTTCACTTACTGAAGTTTCCACCATTATTGGCTCTAGTGGCAGTGTCGGCCTGAGGCCCCACCCTGCTGAGACAGCCCTTCCACGTCAACTAGGCTCCCTCCCACCTGCAGCCCATCCAAAGAGGGAGAAGGGGTGGCTGTTGCTGTAGCAGGGCCCCACCCTGCCCTGTCACGAAGGGGGGAGGTGTGTGCACCCTGACCCTGAGGTGGCTGCTCATATTTGGTCTCTCCCGCCCCCTTTTGACTAAGGGGATTTCGACTAAGGAATTTCAACTAAGAGATGCAAGAGACCAGGACTCAACTGCTGGGGTGTCTAAGTGGGAGGTCATATAGGTGGCTGAGGCCTCCAGTTTAGGACTGGCCATGTGGACCAGGCTGGTATCCAGAGAGGGACAATCAAACAGAGACAAGAGAGGAGAGTTTGCTGCCTGACAACCTCTCCATTTTCCCGAGGCCTGACTGTACTTCTTGGAAATGTTCTATAATATATAATTTTCTTGTGATGTGAGCTGCTCTGAGCTGCTTAGTTCCTTGAAACCAATGACCTCCACCCTGGACACTGGCCTGCAGTCCCCTCTATCAGGAATGAGAAGTCACTCAGTAAATGTCAATGATGTTGACAATGATGTTGGCAAGGACAAGGTGAGGGTACTACACAAGAAATCTGCTTTAGAGTGTAGGATGGCTGTACTCTTGTGAAGCCATCCAAGGAGGCTGGATTTTTTTAATTACTGCCCTGTCAAGACAACCTCGTTTCCTTTGAGAACAGGTGTAACTTCTGCTCCAGTTTCTGTGGCTCTTTTCTCTCAGCCTACCATTTCCTCTTCTGTCCTTTTCTCTGTTTAATGAGACCCTTGGCTACCTGGCATCCGTCATTCAGCAGGACCCTTGGTCCTTTGATCTAATAATTTTTGAGTTAACAGTTCTGCTAATTAGCATAATTAAACTACCTTTTACGTTTTTAAAAAAGGGAAATTGCATCTTTTCTGGAGAGTTAATTCTAAAGTCAGTGTGAGATGAAGACCGAGTACACTCAGAAAGCCCCTTATATTATCCTAAAGTAGATCTATGTGGCTTGTGTACAGAAACCGGTAGAGTAATACTCATGTATACGTGTTTAATGATACATGCAATAATGGGGAGTGTCTGATAAAGAGTTTTATACAAAATAAATTTCCAGCTTTCCTCCCTCTCCCCATCTCTCTTTTTGCTGAGTGCACACAGTTTCATGCACGTGAGCTGAATGCATGTGCGAGCTGTGCTATACTGAACTACTCAGTATTTCCTGACCTCAGGGGTTCCCAGTGGGGGACAAGGCACTTGTCATCTCTTGTCTGTGCAAGGACAGTTCCATTAAGCCTCTGCCTCTTTGCACACTTTCCTTGCAGACACTTCTGCAGCCCTGCGGGCAAATATACTCATCTGAGACCTAATCAGGAAACTAAAGGAAAAATAAGGAGCTGGGAAATATGCTAAAACAGTCAATTATCCACCTGGGACAACTACATTTGGCTTCCCTGGCAAAGACAGGTTATGAAAAGGCAGGGGAAAGCCGAGTGGAAGAGCAGTTGGGGCTCTCCGTCCCTGGATCATTTTACCTGCAGCCTTCAGCTGTAAGGGTTGGGGTGTTAATCTGAGACAGCTGCAGCCTCTAGTTTTTGGTATGCATGGCTGAGTTTTGTATTGGAAACTGGCAACTCCTCTGAAAACTTCAGATTGCCTTTCAAATATCAGTAATGACATCCCCAGGAATGAGAGCACTCTTGTGCCCATGAGGAGCAGGGATGGCTGCTGTCTGTGTGTGCCTTTAAGTTCTGGATTCGGCATGACTGACTTTTAAAATAAAAATCACCTAGCGTGGTTAACATATGTCTGATGAAATATTGTTAAAAATGAAACGCAGATCTTTGCCATTCACTTTTGAGCAAATGCATATGCTGTCACATCCCAGAGCTATTTATTTCTCTTTATTTTAAGTGTACCCAGTGCCATCATCCAGATGCACATCAAATGCACAAGTAAAAATGGGAAATAATTTCTCAATTATTTGAACATTTAACATGCATTTGTAACATGGAGCAGATAAAATATTTTGGGGAATAAGAAAATAAAAAATTCAGGAGAAAAATGGGCCAAATGTAGATCTAGGAGTTGGAATCTTGATTCAGGGGTTTGGAGACACTTCAGCCTAACTCTGTCATGCCCTGTGTCACCCAGGAAGCCATGGTACCACTTGGTGACTCATTTTTCTGATCCTTCCTGGAGAAGAATAATTCTGCCTAGGTCATACCACCTTGACACAGAAGGATCAGAAGAGTGAGAGAAATACACGCATAACAGAAAACCAGAGTTCAGAAAGATGGTTTTATACATGTATGATTTCATGCATCTTTTAAAGCTTGGCAACTGGCTTGTTACTTTCAAGAGTATTACAGGAAGACTGTTCTGAAGCTGCTCCCCTGAAGTCTGGACTGCCATGGGGACTTCCTTTGTGGTCTGGGATCCAGGGAGAGCTTCCCCCGTCCTATGGAGGGGTGGGTCAGGAGGCTGGGACCGTGTAACTTTGCTGCCCCCTCAGTGGGTATGGGGAGCTGAAGTCCCTGCACTGAAGTGTGTGTGGCTGTAGCTGGCTGCTGGCTACCCTGGTCTCCTAGCAGCTCTTTAACATCCTGGCTTTCTGTGTGGCCTGGCAGTGTTTCTGGAGAGGCCAGACTCGCAGCATCCCTCAAGGCCACGCTGTGACAAAGACGAAGGCACTCCACACTGCCAGTGTCACACAATTGATCAGCCCAGGGCCAGGAGAACAGTTAAGCCAAGGCCAGCCCCAGTGCCACCCTGACTTGTCAAGCAACCTCTTTCACAGGGAAAGGAAGAGCTGATGGGCAGCGCGTAGCGGGCCTGGCTCTGGTTCTCCACTTTGCTGGCTCTCGCATAGCACCCTGGCCCTCCACAGCTCTGACGGGCACCCCAACCTCGGAACAGCCTTCCTCAACAGAACCAGCAGCTCGCTCTCCCCTTCTGCTGCTCAGAAGAAGAGAGCTTAACAGATCTGTGAATCCATGCTCTCTCATTTCAGAGATAAGTTACTATTATTAGTCAGGCAAATGACTTCACCACAGTCTGCAAAGCTGGCCTATCTCCTGCCTCTGTCTAACGGGGATTTCGGGTAACAGAGGGTGGTAATAACCCAGGATTCTTGAGTCCCTGCTCAGGGACCTGCTGTTATAACCCTCCACCCTCACCCAGCATGTCTGCAGAAGCCCCTCGCGTGCCTCCCTGAAGGCGATCTCTATCTTACCATCCTTTCTTTTCCTAGGCCACCCCTTCCTCTGGGAATGTGAGGGCCTGCGTACAAGTCTACTCAGGCTGCCATAACAAAGTACCACAGCCTGGGTGGCTTAAACAACAAAAATTGACTTTCTCAGAGTTGTGGAGGTTAGAAGTTCAAGATCAAGGTGTCGGCAGGTTAAGATTCTTCTGAGGCCTCTTTCCTTGGCTTGCAGGTAGTCACCTTCTCACTGTGTCCTCACATGGTCTTTTCTCTGCATGCGTATCTGATGTCTCTCTGTGTCCTAATCTTTTCTTCTTATAAGGACACCAGTCAGATGGGATGAGGGCCCACCCTAACCATCCTATATAAACTTAATTACCTCTTGTAAAGGCCCTATCTCAAATGCAGTCACATTCTGAGGTCCTGGAGGTTAGGACTTTAGCATATGAGTTAGGAGGGGGACACAATTCAGACCATAACAGTCCGCTTACACTTGGGCTGTCTGAAACCCACTCCCACTTTCCTCAAAGATACTGGGCTTTCAAACACTCAGGGAATTACTGACCACACTGAGAAGCAGAAGAAGCAGCCCTGCTCCCTGCCTGTGTCCCTGGTGGGCATGGACGGCAGCCCTCCTTGCCGCAGGGTCTCCCAGCCTGGACTTCTTTCCCTCTCCTCCTGAAGGGAGCTCCAGTCAGGAAGTGGGGCTCATCTCCTTGGTCTCCAGCAATGCAAACTGAGTCCCCGAATTCCCACAGCTGCTCCCCCTCTCATGTGGTTGAAGCCTCATGCGTGCTTTTCACATGGGCAACCCTGGCTGTGGTGCCCATGGCTCCCGTGAGCGGCAGCTCCCAGGCAACTGCTCCTGCCCCTGATTATAGTAGTAGCTGCCATTTACTAAAGGCCTAATGTACACCAGGTGGGCTCAGTGCTAAGAACTTGATGTATTTAATAGAATATTTATCCCACAATAATCCAGTAAAGTCACTATTATTACTGCCATGTTACAGGTGGGAAAGCAAAGATTCTAGAAAGGCTAAGGAAGCATAGCTAGGAAACTGAGGAATCCAGAGATGAACCATGTCCATGTGACCTCAAGACTTTACTTCTAACCTTGACCCCGTCCTGCCTCCCTAGCTAACCTTATCAGTTCTCTCTTGAAATCCTGTGTATTTCTATGCACTGTTCTCTCACCTCCTGGATTAGTTCTCAGGTTCCAACCTTCGTATTATTCTTTCGGGATCATCTCTTGGAGACCAAGCTTAGACAGCAAAATGTAAAGGAGAGAGGGCAGACTTTGGAGTCAGGGTTCAGTTCAATCACTGGCCACGCTGTTTACCAGCCATGTGAACCTAGCTAAGTTACTTAACTTGAATAAGCTTCAGTTTCCTTATTTGTAAATGGAGATAACCTCTATCTCACAGGGATGAAATTAGATGAGGCAGGTCAAACCTCTTGTACATTGTCTAGCATGCAGTTGGCACTCTAAAGGTCAGTTCTGGATTAAAAGAGACTCAAGAAACATGACAATTAAATGCATTTGGGATCGTTGATTAGATCTTGTATTAAAAAAAGAAAAGATACACATGTACATTATTGGGACAATTGGAGGAATTTGAATGTGGACTTTATATTAGATAATAGTATGGTACTAATGTTAAGTTTCCAAAGTGTGGTCATGGTATTGTGGTTAGTGGGGAGAATGTCCTTGCTTGTAGGTGACACGTGCTGCAGTATTTAGGTGTGACATGTTCCAGCGTATGACACAAACTCTCAAATGTAAACTCATCCAGCAAACTAATACAGACACGTGTGTGTAAGTGCACATGCACAATGGGAACGAGAAAGCAGATGTGATAAAGGGGATATTCGTCGTGCAATTGTTGCAACTTTTCTGCAGGTTTGAAATTTTTCAAAAGAAAAAGTTTGGGGAGAGAGACTTCATGCAACGTGTGGGATGTAAGCCTGTAGAATGTAAGCCTATAGGGGACATGGGTGTTTATTTTTATTTTTTTCCTGGGCCCTGACATGCCACGGGACTGCTTCTGAACTCTCAAATGTAAACTCATCCAGCAAACTAATACAGACACGTGTGTGTAAGTGCACATGCGCACATGCACAATGGGAACGAGAAAGCAGATGTGATAAAGGGGATATTCGTCATGCAATTGTTGCAACTTTTCTGCAGATTTGAAATTTTTCAAAAGAAAAAGTTTGGAGAGAGAAACTTCATGCAACGTGTGGGATGTAAGCCTGTAGAATGTAAGCCTGTAGGGGACATGGGTGTTTATTTTTATTTTTTTCCTGGGCCCTGACATGCCACGGGACTGCTTCTGTCCAGGCTGTAGAAAACTGCCTCCCTCAGCATAGGGGTCAGCTTTCCTATTTCTCCGGAGCGCCACCCCACACCCACCACCACCTGCCCTACCAGCTGTGTCCCTACTCAACATGTTAGAGATTTTCACAAGCCCACATTTAGAGTTGCCAGATTTAGCAAATAGAAATACAGAATGCCCAGTAAATTAGAAATTTCAGATAAACAAAGAATAATTCTTTTAGTATGTCTTAAATATTGCATGGGACATAACTTGTACTAAAAGATTATTTGATGTTCTGAAATTCAAATTTAATTTGATATTCTGTATTGAATCTAGCAGTCCTACTC
>NW_007726669.1:285089-286303 GCF_000696425.1 Galeopterus variegatus
CTGACACGTAGTAAGTCTTGTATAATTGTTTGTTAAATAAATACTGCAGTTGTGGAGGAAGCCCAGGCCCACTGTGGGGTAAACCTAACAGCCTGAGCCCCCAGAGCCTGCAGGTGCTGTGCCCTGGAGTGTCTTCAGTGATGTAAGCAATGGGCTCAGTCCTCACTGAGTATTCACCTGTGTGAAGTCAAGGAGATGACATGGGGGCAGATAGGCTGCAGCCTCGAGGAGGGACTGTGACCCCAACCCAGTTAGCTACCACCTGGTGCGGGGGACTTGGGCACTGGGGAGAAAGTGGCTCAGCATGGGCTGTTTTGAAAACAAGCTTCATGAACATGCCATTGTCACCATGTTTCAGTCATAGTATCTCCTTTGCTCTTTGATGCTTTTCCCTCTCCCAGTCAGTGTTTACTGCTCTTCTCTTTAGGTTTTCATTTTGTTTCATAGCTCCTGTCCCCCATTTTGACTTGTGCCCCTTCACCGTATTCTTGGCTTAAAAGGGGGCAGCATCACTCACACGGTGCCCCGGTTTCTGGGTGAGGCAGGTCTGCTGGTGCCCCCGCTGGGGGCACAAGGGAGCCTTGATCATGGCATGTGGACTGTGGGCAGGGACCAGCCTGAGTCCTATGGTCCCAGAGTGGGTGAAACTCGGGGGGCCAGGGAGGGGGCCACGGTGACGCACGTTTGCAGTCCTCTGGAGGGAATGAGGCTTAAAATGCCAAAGCCGGTTTTTTCAGGTGTAATGAGGAATGCAAGTGCCATGTGGATTTTAGGTCCCCTCTTTTCCTTGTAGGCAAATTATATGAGAAGCCATATCATCAGAGAGTCGGCACAGGGACCGTCAGGTTTGTGAGTCTCGTGTTAAACCACATGAATCCCTGATAGATGAGGCATTCCTCGCCACAGCAGAGATCCACCTGCCACCCGGTCAGATGAATTGTGCCCTGAAACATGGACAGTGCAGCAGGTTGCATTTTCTAAGGATGGCAGCAATATCTTCCATGCCACATGGTTTTCTGCATGCAAGCTTGCCACTGCCCCAGCAAGAGGTGGAGTCTAATTCTTCTACCCTTTAATCTAGGCAGGCCTGTGATGGCAGGGACCAAGAGACCTGGCAGATGGGACACTGTGTAACTTCAGAGGCTCTGTCATAAAAGGTGTCATAGCATTCACTGTGTCCACTGGAACACTTGTGTTGGAAGCCCTGAGCTGCA
>NW_007726669.1:287441-288808 GCF_000696425.1 Galeopterus variegatus
AAAGGTGTCATAGCATTCACTGTGTCCACTGGAACACTTGTGTTGGAAGCCCTGAGCTGCAATGGGAGAACTCTGTTTACCCCAAGGCCACACGCTGTAAGGAAGCCAGGTCACACCTGGAGAGGCCACATGTCAGTGCTCTGATGAGCAGTCTGGGTTTTGCAATAATCCCAGCCCAGCCCAGCCCAGACATATGAGGGAAGAAGGCTCCAGATGATCAGGCTCCCGACATGGAGTCAGCCTCACCTTCAGGTCTTCCCAGCTGAGGTCCCAGACATCATGGAGCTGTGTCTAGTCCAAATTCCTGACCCACAGAATCCATAAGCATGATGAAATGGTTGTGTTAAGCCATTCAATTTTGAGTTAGTTTATTACGAGTGATAGTAATGAGGACACTTTCCCATTGGCAAGGCACAAGTTTACCTTTTGTTTTTCTCCTTTTCCTGTGCTTCCCTGGTTGACCAATCCTTCTGATTATTGACATATTTGTAATGGTTATTTTTCCAAAAATGATGTTACTATAAAAATAGGAACCTGGAAAATCAACTACATTATATATTGATAAAGTAAAATAAAAAAAAANCTAAGAAGATATTTTTATTCATCCCTACTTATCTTTTCTTTAGATTGTGTTTCCTACCTGCCTACAGTGTGGTGAGAAGAACCAATGTTCCCTCTTTCAATGTCCTGTAAGAAAACCGTCTTTCTCATAGAGTCCAGCCTAGACTGCTAAACATTTTTTTTAATACCCTACACTAGCTATCAAACCTTGCTCTCCTGAGATACATTTTTTCTATTTAAGGTTGACTTTAAATGTCATCAATATTGATCCATTGTGTATTACTTTAGCTTAAAACCAGAGGGCATATTATTTACCTAATTTCCAAGCTATTGTTGCTGGGGATGGATACCACATCTGTCACCTGTGTATTCTACCTGCACGAGTTTTCCCTTTTAGTACTGCTTTTTCCCCAAGATGGGTTTGTCAATCACATTGTCTCTGACAGGACTTAGGTAAAATCTCAAATATCTAGACAACTTCAAAGGTGGGCTGAGTCTAATAAGAAGTTCATATATATATTCCACGATCTGGAAGATTCCAAATAGAGTTCCCCACTGTGTATGTTCCTGGCTCTGAAATCCACCCCTAATTAATTAATTAATTATAGAAATAAAAAGTGTACTCTATATATGGTGTGCAACATGAAGTTTTAAAATATGTATACATTGTTTGAGAGTTTTATTTTTATTTTTATTTTTAACTGAGAGAGCATCTTTAGATTTGTCAGAGATGGAGTGACTACAAGACCCAGGGCTGGGGTTAGCGTGGGGTGAATGAGGCAGGGTTGCCTAAGTGCAGGGTTGAA
>NW_007726669.1:290411-294452 GCF_000696425.1 Galeopterus variegatus
CAAATACGGTTTTGTACACATTTTATTTATTTATTTTAATTGACATGTAATTGTACATGCTTAGGGGGTACAGTCTGATGTTTTGATACATATATGTTGTATAGTGATGGAGTCAGGGTAGTCAGTGTAACCATCACTTCATGCATTTATGGTTTCTTTGTGGTGAAAACATTCAAAGGCCTCTCCTGTAGCTGTTGTGTATTATACAAAACTTGATGTTAACCATAGTCACTCTACTGTGCGACAGAACTTATTCCTCCTTTCTAATTGTAATTTCATACCTGTTGGCCAACCTCTCTCTGAGTTCCCTTTTCCCTCCCCTCCCCAGTCTCTGGTAACCACTGTTCTACTCTGCCTCTATAATATCAAAATTTCTTTTTTTTAGATTCCACATATGAGTGAGATCATGTGGTATTTGTCTTTCTGTGTCTGCCTTATTTCACTTAACATAATGACCTCCAAGTCCATCAATGTTGCGACAAATAACAGCATTTCATTCTTTCTAATGGCTGAATAGTATTCCATTATCTATATATACCATATATATTTTTTAATCCATTCATCTGTTGTTGAACAATTAGGTTGATTTCATAGGTCAGGAATTGTAAATTGCACTGCAATAGACACGGGAGTGCAGATATCTCTTAGACATAATGACTTCATTTCCTTTGGGTTTATATTCAGTACTAGGATTGCTGGATCATATGCTAGTTGTAATTTTTTGAGAAGCCTCCATTCTGTTTTCTATAATGGCTATACTAGTTTACACTCCCACTAGCAGTGTGCATGTGTTCCCTTTTCTGAACATCCTTGCCAACAGTTGTTTTCTTTTGTCTTTTTGATAATAGCCATTCTCACTAGAGTGAGGTGGTATCTTGTTTTTATTTGCATTTCCATGATGATTGGAGATGTTAAGCATTTTTTTTTATATGACTGTTGGCCATTTGCATGTCTTTCTTTGAGAAATGTCTGTTAAATCCNATATATATTTTTTAATCCATTCATCTGTTGTTGAACAATTAGGTTGATTTCATAGGTCAGGTATTGCAAATTGCACTGCAATAGACACGGGAGTGCAGATATCTCTTAGACATAATGACTTCATTTCCTTTGGGTTTATATTCAGTTCTAGGATTGCTGGATCATATGCTAGTTCTATTTTTAATTTTTTGAGAAGCCTCCATTCTGTTTTCTATAATGGCTATACTAGTTTACACTCCCACTAGCAGTGTGCATGTGTTCCCTTTTCTGAACATCCTTGCCAACAGTTGTTTTCTTTTGTCTTTTTGATAATAGCCATTCTCACTAGAGTGAGGTGGTATCTTGTTTTTATTTGCATTTCCATGATGATTGGAGATGTTAAGCATTTTTTTTTATATGACTGTTGGCCATTTGCATGTCTTTCTTTGAGAAATGTCTGTTAAATCCTTTGCCTGTTTCGCAATTGGGTTATTTGTTTTTTTGCTGTTGAATTGTTTACGTTTTTAATATATTCTTAATATTAAACTTCGCCAGATGTATAATTTGCAAGTACTTTCTACCATTATGTAACTTACCTCTTCACTCTATTAACAGTTTCCTTTGATGTAATTGTAAATTGCACTGCAATAGACACGGGAGTGCAGATATCTCTTAGACATAATGACTTCATTTCCTTTGGGTTTATATTCAGTACTAGGATTGCTGGATCATATGCTAGTTGTAATTTTTTGAGAAGCCTCCATTCTGTTTTCTATAATGGCTATACTAGTTTACACTCCCACTAGCAGTGTGCATGTGTTCCCTTTTCTGAACATCCTTGCCAACAGTTGTTTTCTTTTGTCTTTTTGATAATAGCCATTCTCACTAGAGTGAGGTGGTATCTTGTTTTTATTTGCATTTCCATGATGATTGGAGATGTTAAGCATTTTTTTTTATATGACTGTTGGCCATTTGCATGTCTTTCTTTGAGAAATGTCTGTTAAATCCTTTGCCTGTTTCGCAATTGGGTTATTTGTTTTTTTGCTGTTGAATTGTTTACGTTTTTAATATATTCTTAATATTAAACTTCGCCAGATGTATAATTTGCAAGTACTTTCTACCATTATGTAACTTACCTCTTCACTCTATTAACAGTTTCCTTTGATGTGCAAAAGGATATCAAAGGAAATTGCAATTTGATGTAATCCCACTTATCTATTTTTGCTTTTATTGTTTGTGCTTTTGAAGTCTTATTTTAAAAATCCTTGCCCAACCCTAGGTCATGGATAATTTTCCCTGTTTTCTTCTAGTAGTTTTGTGGTTTCAGGTTTTACATTTGAATTGCTGATCTATTTTGAATTGACTTTTATATGTGGTAAGAGGTAGGGGTCTCATCTCATTCTTCCATATGTGGATATCCAGTTTTCCCAGCACCACTTACAGAAGAGACTGTCTTTTCCCCAGTATTTATTCTTTACACCTTTGTCAAAGATCAGTTGACTGTAGATGTGTAAATTTATTTCTGGGCTCTCTATTTTGTTCCATTAGACCAAGTGTCTATTTTTATACCAGTACCATGCAGTTTGGGTTACTATGGCTTTGTAATATAATTTGAAGTCAGGTAGTGTGATGCCTCCAGCTTTGTTCATTTTTCTCAGGATTGCTTTGGCTATTTTGGGTCTTTTGTTGTTCCATATGCATTTTAGGATTGTTTTTTTCTATTTCAGGGAAAAAAACTCATTGCTATTTTGATAGGGATTGAATTAAACCTGTAGATTGTTTGGGTAGAATAGCCATTTTAACAATACTGATTATTCCTATCCATGAACATGGGATATCTTTCATTTTTTATGTCTAGTTCAATTTCTTCAAAGTTTTATCATTTTCATTGTAGATGTCTTTTACCTCCTTGATTAAGTTTATTTCTAGGTATCTATTTTTTTTTTTTTGTAGTATCATAAAAGGAATTGTTTTGTTGGTTTCTTTTTCAAATAGTTTGCCTTTTGTATACAGAAATGCTACTGACTTTTGTATGTTGATTTTGTATCCTGCAATTTTACTAAATTCATTTATTAGTTCTAACAGTTTCTTGGTGGAGTTTTTACGATTTTCTATATGTGTGTTTATGTTATCTGTGAACAGGGACAGTTTGACTACTTCATTCCCAATTTGGAGGATTTTTATTTCTTTCTCTTTTCTAATTGCTCTGGCTAGGACTTCCAGAACTATGTTGAATAGAAATGGTAAAAGTGGGCATTCTTGTCTTCTTCCTGATCTAAGAGGGAAAGCTGTAAGTATGATGTTACTTGTGGGTTTGCCATATATGGCCTTTATTGTATTGAGGTACATACATTCAATACCTAGTTTGTTAAGAGACTTTATATGTTGAATTTTGTCAAGTGCTTTTTCTGTCAATTGAAATGATCATATGATTTTTGTCTTTCTTTCCATTAATGTGGTATATCACATTAATTGATTTGTATATGTTTAATTATCCTTACATCCCTGTGATAAATCCTACTTGATCATGAATGATCTTTTTAATGTGCTGCTAGCTTTGGTTTGCTAGTATCTTGTTAAGAATTTTCATGTGTATGTTCATCAGGGATACTGGCCTGCAATTTTCTTTTTTTGTTGTATCCTTGTCTGATATTAAAATCATAGTAATGCTGGGCTCATAAAATGAGTTGAGAAGTATTCCCTCCTCCTCAAGCTTCCGGAATAATCTGAAGAGAATTGATATTAGTAATTCTTTAAATGTTTGGTAGAATTCAAAAGTGAAGCCATCAGGTCCTGAACTTTTATTTAATGGAAGATTATATTAGATTCGTTTTCCTCACTTGTTATTTATCTGTTCAGATTTTCTCTTTCTTCATAATTTAATCTTGATAGAGTCTATCTATTTTTCCTATGTTATCAAATTTGTTGACATATAGTAGTTCATAATTGCCTCTTACGATCTTTTGTTTTTCTGTGGTATCAGTTGTTAGGTCTCCTTTTTCATTTCTGATTTTATTTATTTGAGTCTTCTCTCTCTTTTTTTCTTGGTTAGACTAGCCAAAGGTTTGTCATTTTTTTTTT
>NW_007726669.1:294983-300484 GCF_000696425.1 Galeopterus variegatus
TTTTTTTTTTGTCTTTCCATAGAACCAACTCTGTTTCATCAATCATTTCATTTTTTTTTTTTTAGTTTCTGTTTCCTCTTAGAACTGCTTTTTCTGTATCCCATAGACTTTGGTATGATTTCTGTATCCCATAGACTTTGGTATGATGTGTTTTCATTCTCATTTGTCTTAAGGAATTTTTTAATTTCCCTTTTAATTTCTTCATTTACCCATTGATTGTTTAGGAGCATATTGTTTAATTTACATGCATTTGTAAAGTTTGTGAAGTTTTTCTTGTTGATTTCTGGTTTTATACCATTGTGGTCAGAAAAGATACTTGATATGATCTCTATCTTTTAAAATTTGTGTAGACTTGTATGTGGCCTAAACATATGCTCTATGCTGGAGAATGTTCCTTGTGCAGTTGAGAAGAATGTGTATCCTGCAGCTGTTGGATGGGATGTTCTGTAAATGTCTGCAAGGTCCATTTGGTCTATGCTGCAGTTTAAGTCAAATGTTTCTTTGTGTATTTTCTGTCTAGATTATCTGTTCACTGTTGAAAGCAGGGTTTTAAAAAGTCCCTACTATTATTGAGTTGCAATCTATCTCTCCCCTTAAGTCTAATAATGTTTCCTTTATGTATCTGGTTGCTCTGGTGTTGAGTGCCTATATATTAACAATTGTTATATCTTCTTGTTAAATTGGTTCCTTTATCATTGTGTAATGACCTTCTTTGTCTCTTTTTATAATTTTTGATTTAAAGTCTATTTTATCTGATATAAATATGGCCACTCCCTTTCACTTTAGTTTCCAGTCCCTTACTCTCAGTTCTCTTGTAGGCAGTATATTATTGGATCTTTGTTTGTTTGTTTGTTTGTTTAAAATCCATTCAGCCACTCTGTAGCTTTTAATTGGAGAGTTTAATTNTGATATAAATATGGCCACTCCCTTTCACTTTAGTTTCCAGTCCCTTACTCTCAGTTCTCTTATAGGCAGTATATTATTGGATCTTTCTTTGTTTGTTTGTTTAAAATCCATTCAGCCACTCTGTAGCTTTTAATTGGAGAGTTTAATTCATTTACATTCAAGGTTATTACTAATACGTGAGAACTTATTCTTGCCATCTTATTAATTATTTTCTGGTTGTTTTGTAGATCCTTAGTTCCTTTCTTTTTCTCTTGTTATCTACCTCTGTGGATTGGTGCTAAGCTTTGTCTTCTTTCTCTTTTGCACTTGTGTGTTTGCTGTAATTTCTTTTTTTTATGGCTACCTTTAGGCTAACATAAAGAGTCTCATAGTTGTAATAAACTATTTTAAACTGAGAGCAACTTAATTTTTTTTTTTTGTCTTTTTTTCCGTGTCCGGCAATGGATCGCAACCCTCAGTGCTGCCCCCGCACCGGACCTGGGACCGGCAACGGGATCGCAAGCCTCGGCGCTGCTCCCGCGCCTCGCTCAGCCAGTGAGCGGGAACCGGTCCGTACATGGGATCCGAACCCTCGGACGGGAGTGCTGCCGCACTTCCCAAGCGGCGCACCATCCAGTGCGCCACCGGGCCGGCCCTTTTCATTTATATTTTTGTGGTAACTCCTGTACCTGTAATAAACTATTTTAAACTGAGAGCAACTTAATTTTGGTCACATGAAAATACTCCAGACTCTGCTCCCCCCTGATGATTTTTCCTGCCTTAATTTATGTTTATATCTATTGTATGCTCCTTAGCCACTAATTGTAGCTGTTGTTGTTTTTTTGACTATTTGACTTTAGACCTTCATACTAGAGGACTGAAGGATTTACTTGCACAATTAACTCACTGGGGTGTTCTGAGTTTGAATTATGACTTTATCTCTGCAGGTGAGTTTTGTAATTTTTTATGTTTTCAAGATAGTAATTATCATCTTTTTATTTGCAGTTGTAGTACTCCATTAAGCATTTCTTAAGGCTGATCTTGTAGTGATGAATCCCCTTAGCTTTTGCTTGTCTGGGAAGATCTTTATTTCTCCCTCATTTCTGAGTGATGATTTTGCTGGATAAAGTATTCTTGGCTGAGAGGGTTTTTTTGTTGTTTGTTTTCTTTTCTTTTGGAACTTTGAATACATCATCCCATTCTCTCCTGGACTGCAAGGTGTCTATTGAGAAATCTGCTAATAGTCTAATGGATATTCCCCTATATATGACTTGAAATTTTTCTCTTGAAGTTTTTTGAATTCTTTATTTTTGACTTTTGATAGATTGATTATAATGTGCCATGGAGAAGATTGTTTTGGGTTCAGTCGAAGCTCTTTTTGAACTTCCTGAATCTGAATGTCTATCTCTCTCCCAACACTTGGGAGGTTTTCAGCTGTTATTTTATTAAATAGGGTTTCTGTGCCTTTCTCTATCTCTTCTCACTCTGGAACACCTATTATTTGAACATTGGTTTGCTCAGTGGTGTCTCATAAGTCTCGTAGGCTTTCTTCATTCATTTTATTCTTATTTCTCTTTTTTCCTCTGAGTGGGTAATTTCAAAAGATCTGTCTTCAAGTTCAGAAATTCTCTCTTCTGCTTGACCTAGTCTGTTGTTGAAATTCCCAATTATATTTTAAATTTCATTCATTGATCTCTTCAGCTCCAAGTTTTCTGTTTGGTTCTTTTTTTCATGTCTATCTCTTTGTTAAATTTGTCATTTAGATCAGGAATTGTTTTCCCGATTTCATTGAATTGTTGTGTTCTCTTGTATCTCATTGAGTTTCCTTAAGATAGTTATTTAAAATTCCTTTTCGGGCATTTGGTAATTGTCTTTTCCTTTGGCGTCTGTTGCTGGAGAGTTATTGTGTTCCTTTGGGCATGTCATGTTTTCTTGCATTTTCTCTTTGTGTTCCTACATTGATATCTGCACACATAATGAAATAGTTGCTTTTGCCAGTTTCACGGAGTAGATTATGTAGAAATGACTTTTTCCTGTACATGGGTCCTAGGGTGTCTGCTGGATATGTTGCATTGGCTTTGATTTTGGGTGGATTCGGTAGCACAGTCTCTGAAGTTTCTTTTATTTTTTCTTTTTTTTTTTCCCATGCAGTTTCCTTGGTTGTAATCCTCTTTAGCAATGTCTGCAAAAGCCTCAGTGGCCTAGACTGTAGGAGTTTGTGTCAACACTGGCTATTTTGCTGGGCCAAAGACTCTAGACTAGTTGTTGGGCCAGGCATGTGTGGGCAAAGAGGGCCAACTGGGTGTTTGGTAGTCATTCTGAGGAGCAGAGTTGCTGCCTGATCAGCTCTCAGGCTAGGTTTGGGCACACAGTTCTGAGGTTGTCTCTCCCAAGAGGTGGTGTGCTTCTTGTTAAGCTTTGGGTTGGATACAGGCATCCCTGGATTCAGGGTAGGTAGGGTGAAGCAGCTCTGTGAAGGCCTGTCAGAGTAGTGGATGCCACTGCCTGTCTAAGAGTGGGTGTGAATAGATTCAGAAGGGGCAAGTGGCTCTATGGAGGCCTACTGGAGGAGGCAAAGCCACCACCCAACTTGCTGTCAAGTAGGGAGCAGGCCTGCAACAGTGCAGCAGGGCCCAGTGACTCTGTAGAGGGCCATGGGAGTAGGCAGAACTACTGCTGGACTGGCCATTGGGCTGGCATGAGCACCTGTGGGCTCAGTGGTCCAGCAGGTTGTAGAGAGGGGGTGCACACAAATATGGCAGACTGCCACTTATTGATGGATTCCCTAGTGAGCAGGTCTGCCTATTCTCCTGGGGGTTGGGACTTCTATATGGGTTGAGATGCTGGGTCTCAGTCTTTCTGTCTGGCCTTGGCTCAGGTAGCTGGGGTCATGGTTCTGCCATTGCCTGTATGAATGTGGTAGAATGAAGGTGGGTCTCAGGATGGAAGGAGTCAGAGTCCACCGGCCCCCAGGGCAGGACTCACTCTAGCAGTGGGTTCAGTTTCAAGATAGTGTTGTGCTGTAGCTGCTTAGGTCAGGAGAGTGAGGGTTGTTCTCTCTGTGCTTCTACTATGAAGCTGTGCAGCTTCACAAACCCCCAGCTACTCTCCAAACTGGGTTTAGGATTTGTGAGGACTGTTGGGCTCTCTTGTGTTAGGGATTTCTGGCATTTGTGGGCAGTGGGAACAGTTGAAATTTTTCTAGCTTACCTTCTCTCCACCTGACCCTGAGCTGGTCCCGGTGGAGGGACAGTGAATCAGAGGCAGGATGCCTTGCTTTGCTCTCTAGGGTGCTATCCCAGCCTTCTGTGCCCCCAAGGATTTCATCCCTCCTCTGGTGCTCTGCAGTATATTTCTTCATTCATTCCAGTCAAAACAGTTTTTTTGTTTGCTGTCTTGGTTGCTTTTTTTGGCAGGGATGAGCACCAGACAACTCTGGATGGCCATCTTGGCCCACCCTCTTACATTTTAAATATTGATAAATTTGGTTTAGTAATGATAATCTAAAGCTTTGCTTGGTCAGATTAGGCACAAAGGAGAATGTCTTCTTCCAGCTGTCTCCAGGCATTGGCCAGTGTGGTCTTCCACTGCATGGGAGAAAGCATGTTGAGATAGACTGCCATGTGGTACAGGGCACATTGGAACATCAAAGCTCCTCTTTCTGAAACATGTTTTGACTGAAGCTTAATTCACTCTCTAAAGAAATTTAAAATAGATTCTTTACCTATAACATATATTTGACAACACTTTGAATTTTAATGTGAACCTGCTCAATGTAGACACAACTAAATCTGGCAGCATATTAATGTCACTGATAGCACATTTTATTTATAGAATGTATCTCTTTCCGTTTCTCAGTTAGAAGCTCATACACAGTAATTAAGCCACTATAAAAACACAATAGGATATAACATAATAGAACCATCCTGCTGTCGAAACACACAGCGCGGGGAAATCAGGAAAACATAAAGAAACACAATGCATTCAATTTAGTCCTGCTGTGGAAATGTCACAAACCAGTATCCTCCAAAGGATAAGTAGGGGAAACATGTTATTTCCACAGACAACTGGAGATTGAGTCTTAATTTTCAGAAAATAGCAAATGAACCTGCAAACAAATCAATCAACCAATTTCAATTGATCAGTGAGAAGCAATAAGTATAAAGTGCAGTCTTTGTACTCAAAAGGTTTACAATCATATTGAACAGTAAAGCTTAAAACAAAAATAGTGTAACAATGGTACAAGATGAGATTAATCAAATAATATAGTAACAGATGCCAGGTTACTATGTTCCAGAAATGCTGGAAAGAAGTCTTAGTTGAGGAGGTAGGGCTTGAAGTGGGCCTAAAATAAAGTGAAACATGTCAATAGGCAGAGAGGAGATAGGAAATAGTATAAGAAAAGAAAAATACTAGGAAGCCAAATATTCAAGAAAATATTTACATGCAAATAAATGGTGTGGTAGTTCCCCAAATAAAATATTAGACAATTAAATTATGCATATGAGTATTGTTTTCCTTTTAAAAATGTAGTAATGCTCTGATAATTTTTAGTTAAATATGTAGATATAAAATTGTATATGATCCAATGCATAAAACAAATTCATATGTAGCAG
>NW_007726669.1:300945-345467 GCF_000696425.1 Galeopterus variegatus
TGTAGTAATGCTCTGATAATTTTTAGTTAAATATGTAGATATAAAATTGTATATGATCCAATCCATAAAAGAAATTCATATGTAGCAGAAAAAAAAAAACTGAAAGGAAATACATCAAATTTCATAATATTTTTTTAATGGGTGACAGGAAAATGGGTAATTTTATTTTTTTCTTTGAAATTTTCTGTTTTCCAAACTTTAATCTAAACAATAAAATCTCTACAATGAAGCAAAAACAAAAAACTCAAAATACATTTTTTAATGGCATCCACATATAAATTTTACATTCTACCATTTATCCATAGACAAATGGGCAGAGTATGTTAAAAGGATTTTTTAAAGCTATCTGTTATGGACTGAATTGTGTTACCCCAAAATTCATATGTTGAAGCTCTAACTCCCAATGTGACTATACTTGAAGATGGAGCCTTTAAAGAAGTAAGTAAGGTTAAATAAGGCCATGAGGGTAGGACCTTAATCCAATAGGATTGGTGTCCTTAAAAGAAGAAGAGACACCAGGGGCAGGAACAGAGCAAAGGCCATATGAGGACCTAGCAAGAAGGCACCATCTGCAAGCCAAGGAGAGAGACCTCTGGAGAAACCAAACCTGCCCACACCTTGATCTTGGACTTTCAGCCTCCAGAACCATGAGAAAGTAAGTGTCTGTTGTTTAAGCCACCCAGTCTATGGCATTTTGTTATAGCAGCCCTAGCAAACAATTACACTCTCTCTACAGAACTTACATTATGTGGAAAATATAATTTGTTCATTTTTTTTTACTATATTTACTACTTTTTATTATAAAATTAACAGCCCAGTTTTACCCTCCAGGCAAAATCCTTCCTTTCCCTCCCCTACAGGTGTTAATCCTGAGACCACACCCTAATAAATTTCCTGTTTGCTAATCTCTGTTTTATAGTTTCTAAGGAACTAATCTGCAACATTTCTCAATTTATCTGCACTGTCTATTCCTGCCTAAAAACCAGATTGCTTATTTATATAAACTCAGGGCAGTTATCTGTCCATCAAGGATTAGAGTTGACCTTTTGTGAAGCGTCTACATGTCATTTCAAGCCTTCCAGTTGAGAAGGGAAATTTATTTTATTTCTGATTTGATTTCCTACTGAAACTGTTGAGCACTGGGGTTAAATCATGAAGGTTATTCCAGCCCAGTTTGCCTTCTCCACCAGGTAGTTTTGTCCTCATCCAGCCATAGGCATTTGAAAGGGGAGCCCGAACAGGTCTCGCTTGGTTCTAAGCAGTTGCTCTACCAGTATATTAGAATCTTAGGATATAAAATGTCAAATCTGGGAAGCATCTTAGGAATTATGTAACTCTGGAATGACCAAGGAGTTCAGTACATGTGATGTCTTGGATCAATAGCAGTTGCTGTCAGAGTGCTGACTTGAGAAGGGCTTGGTGGAAAGAGGGCTGTGGTTGGTTATGGACATTGGGCATGGGTGTGGAGTGGAGACTGGTGGCAGTCACCTCATTGACATCCTTGATAGTCCCCCTCTCTCCTTCACTGGAGACGAAACTGGCTCAAAGTGAGACTCATCCAAGGTTGTGTGCCTGGTTCTAGGAGTTAGAACCATAACCAACAAGTCCCAACTACCAAGCCAGACTCCTACGTCCTATGGATGCTGCAGTTAGCCTCTCTGACTAAACCTGCTCTGTTTCAGCCCCTGGTCTACCCCAGTGCATGAGTCTTTAGTCAAATCCTATTCTCCTCCTCCTTCCTGACTGTCTTCTGTTGCCATTTGTGAGCCTTATTCTTTGGGCCAAATTCCTATGGATAGTTTCTGTTTCCACTGTTTCACATAATTAAGTACAAGAAAATTCTAGCACTTGGGAATAGGTAAACTTGGTAACAGATTAATTTTCTGCCTCTGGCCTGCCTCCCTTCTCATTCATTTGTTTATTCATTAAAAAATGTTTGAGGCTCTTGTCATTGAGAATTTTAAATTGCTATCTGAAGAGTTCATCAATACCGTTGAGCAATGACTAAAATTTATAATGAAGTCCAACCTGCCTGTAGTGGACATCTTTTCAACATCTTTTCTCTTTTTATTTCTGCTAACAGCATCTTATTCTTCACTAGGGAGCTTATCCTTCCTTACCCTTTCACATGGTTCTGTTGGAGCTGTCAATCACACCAGCCCATGCCCTGGCTGCACAGGTGGGCATGTGGCTGAACCCTGGCTGTGGTAGTCAACATAATGCCCCATCCCCACCCCCTGAAGATGGTGGTCCTCAGAAACTTTAAGTATGTTTTAAATATTCATTTCCATTTACATATGAGTATGCCATTTGCATATACATTGACATTACATGGCAAAAGAGATTTTGCAAATGGAAATAGGGTTGTGGACTTTAAAGGGGAAGGTTATCTTGGATTATCCAGGTGGGCACAATGTAATCACATGGCCCTTAGAAGTGGAAGAGGAAGGCAGAAGGGTCAGAGAAATGCCTTAATAAAAAAGTAAGCAGGACAGATTTAGAGCATAATAAAGATTTGACCCACCATTGCTGACTTTAAAGATGGAGGAAGGGGCCATAAACCAAAGAATGTGGATGCCCCTAGAAGCTGGTAATGGTCACAGATGTAAAGCAGTAAAGAAACAGGAATCTCAGTTCTACAAGTGCAAGGAACTGGATTCTGCTAATGAATTGAATGCACAAGGAAACAGATTCTTCCCTAGAGCCTCCAGAAAGAAACACAGCCTTCTGACCCCTCGATTTTAGTTTGGTGAGACCCCTGTTTACTTCTGACCTTCAGAACCGTAAGATAATAAATGTGTCTTATTTAAGCCACTAAGCTTGTAATGATTTGCTGTAGTAGCAATAGAAAATGAAAACACTGGCCTAATCTCCAGGCCACAGTGATTGGCTCAGGGATAGGCATGTGATTCCAGCTGAGCCAATGAGAGTCCTTCCCCCAAGTCTTCGAAAAGGAGACATCTTTTCTCTTGATGGAGAGCTATAAGGGTGTGTGGCCCTGGAGCTGCCGGGGGTGAGAGGGAGGACGGGGGCAGGGCCCCTGCCACATGGAGAAGCTGATAAGAACTGGGCAACACATAGGCAAGAGCTGTGATGGGAGTCAGTGCAGGTCCCGACAGGGTTCCTCTCCAGCTGTGCTTGAGGCCAGCTCCACCCTGCCCTTCCCAGACATATACACCCATTAACCCCTTTTTTGGTCCAAATTCATCTCAGTTGGCTTTATGCTACTTGACTAATCCTGACTAACCAGCCCCCTCAAAATACCAATCCCTCATCTTCCATATTTAAAATCACTTCTTGGATTAACACATCTTCTCTAGAAGGAACATGATAAATGCATATGTTCCTGGGAGACCTGATGCATTAGCAGAAATTACTTTATCAGGAAGTCTGGCTGCCACTGAGTGATGACAGAGCCCAAAGGAAATGGTGCACAACTAGGAGTTTGGATAGAAGACAGGGAAGAGGAAAGATTTGATCATGGGGTACACAGACCGGGTGGGGGTAGGAGGAGAGCGTGATATTTAGTGAATGAGTGAAGGCAGATGGAAACAAACCATGTCCACCTGCACACTGGGAGGAAAGTGGGGGGTTAGGGAGGAGGGGGAGATGGCCACCTCTCAACTCTGCCTAGGGCTCCTCCACTCACGGGGGTTAGTCTCCAGACAGTCTTCATAATATGTTCCGATCGCAGTTCCTGGAGCAGGTGGGTTAGCTGTGGACCATCCTAGGGGCAGGGGGACTCCTGCTCCCCTACGCCAAGGGCCTCTGCATCCCCCTTGGGTTAACCAGCCCACTGAAGGCCTGGGCGTGGGCATGGACAAAGTACCCACAGCTTTCTAGAACATCACGAGGAAGAAGGAAGAGAGCCCTAGAAAAGCAACACAAAACAATCTCCTTGTGCAGTTTGCTTATTGTTGGAGTTTGAAATTCTGCCAAGTGTTCGTCCATCCTAGTTGTCTGCAGTCTAACTTGAGACAATAGAGAAAACAGCCCTTTTGGCCTCTACCTAAACTTTAACAAAGAACAGCTTTCGAAGTTGAACTCGAATGGTTTCCTCACCTTATTTGCCCCTACCCCGAGCTGCACTGCACTAGCAAGGCCTGTAGAACGTGGGGCATGGAAACACTGTGTTTACGAGACCAGGCTTGGGCTTACACACTCTCTGAGTCACAGCCTCTGGAGTTGGTGGTGATTTAGTAGGGATGTGGGAGAGAAGCACTTTGCCAACTTGAGAACCCCCTTCTCGGATTCAGCGTTTTAACCAAACTTGAAAACTCAAATCTTTCAGCTTTGGGAGTTTATTTTCTCTTAGTAAATGTCTGGATCCTTTTTCTTCTGTAAGAAGGGAAAGAAAAGGTTGAGAGTAAAGATGACAGGTTTACTTGGACATGAAATCCCTGTTGGACAACTGGTTTTTGCTGAGTTAAGTGTCAAAAAAATCTGCAATTTACAGAATAAAATTTCCTGAAATTGCACAGGGGGTGGATAATTGAGTGCAAACTACTTGGGCTGTTGGGCTGTGGCAGTATTGCCCTTTCTGGGAACTTGGGTCTGTCCCTCCCAGTGCCAAGCTCCTGGGGTAGGTTGTTTATTTCTAGCACCAGGATCTGACCCACACCTGCTTAAATCTCTAGTTCCTGGCTTTGCCTAAGCGCCCTCATTTCTGAGCAGCCATGAGGCTAGCTGCTAGTCTGTTCGTAAGATCTGCAAGTATTCATTTTTATAGTGTTACTTGACCATTTTCATGTGCATCTCAGGAAAACTTGTAAAGAATTAGTCTTCTATGGCCTGGAGGGGAGAGAAGTTGTATCTTCCCTATTTAGCAAAGATGACTGACAGCTTGTCTGTATATAATGGGCTGCCTGTCACCGACTGGCTTCACATCCTAGAATTGGGTTCTCTGGAGTTTTCCATTCCTATCTCCACAAATCTGACCCATGGCTAATTTGGCACAGCAGCCTTATCATGTGGGTCCTATCTGGAAGCCCAGAACATACTATAAAGTTTTACTTCAGTGCGAAAAAGGACTTCTTTCAAAAAGTCTTTATACACCTAGGCTGTCTCAGCTAATGTACAGTGGATAGACTTTTCTTAACTCCTTATTTGTTCATTGGTTTTGTGGTGCCAATGTCAGGATGCCACACCATTGTTAATTGGCATTAATGACATTACTTGACATTTAGGTAGCACCAAATCCACCTTTAAAATCTGATGATAAGACACAACTAATTCCATATGGAAAGAAGAGAATGGTGCCAATGTCAGGATGCCACACCATTGTTAATTGGCATTAATGACATTACTTGACATTTAAGTAGCACCAAATCCACCTTTAACATCTGATGATAAGACACAACTAATTCCATATGGAAAGAAGAGAACCTGGAAGGGAGCAGGAAGCATAGGGGTGAGACCGCCCTAGAGATGCTGGCTTAAGCTTTGATGCCCCTGCCTCTTGGCCTGAGGATATCCGAAACCTCTCAGAGCAAAAAGGAGATGGTTTCCAGGATGTGGCACCAGGCTACCCCACACGGGGTCTGGTGGCACAAGCCAGCTTACTGTTCCATGCCACATGGTCCCTTGCTGTAGGAGTAAGAATTGGGTCCACTCTGGGCCCACAGGAAGAAAGAGCTTTATGCTCCTGGTGCCCGTGGTGTTCTGAGGCAGGGCCACCATGGGAAGTTTCATTCCTCTGATATCAGACAGTCTGTGAAGAGGCAAAAGCTCCCCAGTGAACAACCTTTCCCCGGCCTCTCCCGACTGAAGTGGAAATGATGTTTGAGAGCAGACTAAGCCAGGCGATGAACTCACTCTTTCAACTGCTCTGACTGGAAAGTGGTTCTGAGACTTTGAAAATCTTCAAAGGTCTTAGCCCATGAAATCAATAGTTCATGTTTTTAAGTTACCAGAACTAAGGCAAGAATTCTGCTCAGGAGGGAGCAGAAAGGTGCTCCTAGTTGAGGACCCAGACACTAATGAGGATACTGAGATGGAAAAGCCACAGTCTTGCCTTGAAGGGACTGTCTAGGAAAGCATGAACGACGGAGCTCTCCCTGGCTATAGGAGCAGTACCGAGAGCAGCAGGGGTAGAGGTGAGACCGGGCACACTGGGTTGGGAGTGGGGAGGGATGCCAGGGAGGGGAGAAGGGCTTTTGTCATGTACGTGATTACGTAAGCCAAAAACTGGCAGACAACTGAAATGATCCAGAATATGTCCCATGCTCGCGCATTTCTTGATAGTTTTGAAACAAGGGTAGTGACACTCATGAAATATAATATTCATTAAGTACTTCCTAGGTATCACATATTATGCTATGAGTTTACATAAAGTGTCATGGATTATCTCATTTAACCCTTACCATAAATTCTATGAGATTTATACAATTATCCCCACTGTTTTTTATGAGAAAACTGAAGCTCTAAGGAGTCAAGTAACTTGCTCGGATCCCCTCAGCTGGCTGGTGCAAGAACCGGGATATAAATCTATGTCTATCCAACATCAGCACCTTCCTTCTAAATCACATGGGTTTTCTGGGATTGCTCCTTTTTGATTTTTTTGGTTATTGAGACCGGAAGAAGAGTCTTACGGTCTTGGCTCCTGAAAGGGCCTACCAGAACGCCGGGCATTGCCGGGCCTCCCATCTCAGAGTCCTGGGCTTCCTGATCTACCAGGCTCTGGGGCTGAGGCCACTTCTGTCTGGGTCATCAGCACGGGGCCTGCCCCACTGTGGGCTCTGCACAGCGAGTGCTTTGGATGGCATTTCTCTCTCCATCAGGCTGGTCCCGTCATCCATCTGCCTTATTGGCTCTTAGATTGCAGACAGGAAACAAAAATGAAAAAGAGAGGAAAACCGTGCTTTCCAGAAAAGGAAAAGCATCTTCCTCGAGGCAGTGGAGCTCTGAGAAGAAGGGGAGAGATGATTAAGAGATTTGCGAGATGCCGTTACCTGGTGATGAGCAGCTACAGAAAGCAGACTCGGAGCGGGCAGCGCCATGTGCCTGTGAACGGCTGAAGCCGAGGCCTCTTGTCAGTTGAGGGTGGAGTTGTCAGCTTCGAGCAGGATGCCAACCAAGCCTGCAGCACCCTGAGGGCAAACAGAATACAACACGCACTTGATGAGAATGTTCAGCTCACAGATGTTGCTAAGCTGCAGCGGCAGTTGCTAAGAACAGATAAATCACTGCTTGCAACAGTGGATCCCACAAGCCTGAGGCTCTCTTTCCTCACCCACAGGTGAGAAGGGACATAGGACAAACCCTGCTTCCTGGCAGCAAGTGCCAGCAATATCATTTTGTGTTTTGAAACTGCTAGAGAATCATTAATGAGCTGGTCCACTACTCCAAGTAGGTAGGTGGTGGGGACTCTTCCTTTCCGATCACTGGTCAGGAAGCCAAGGAGAGAAGAAATCCTGAGAGGCTGGAGAGATCCCCTCCTGTGTTCACGCCCTTTGACTCAGGTGGCAGGTGTGGGGCGTGGCCATGGCTTTATACCAGAAGGGGCGTGATTGCGTTTTCTTCTGACTTCAGTGGTCATTGCTCCTTGGTGTTGTGCACTCGGGCAGCATGTGATGTGTCAGACCTTGGGGCACCTGTTTTTTCCTGGTGAAGAAACACTGCCTGGAAACAGCAACGGGCTTTGCATACAGTAGTCACAGGTAGCAACCAAAGGATACTCTGCTCTGTGTGTGTCTAGGCACCACTTCCACTCACCTTTTTATCTTAATAATAAGTTTTAAATTATAAGAATCATAGAAAATATTTGTCCCTATGTTTCGGAAATTGAGAAAAAATACAGCCATAGTCCCGCCCCCCTAATTTGCCAATTACCGTATCTTCACGTTTGCCTGCTAATTCCTTGTCCTTTTACTTAGGCATTTTCTTGACATGTGTGGTTCAAGTCCACAAACATTTGCTGAGCTCCCTAATGTGCACTAGCTATACAGGCTTCAGGAGAAGCTTTGGGGAGTTTCAGGAGTGCTATTTTAACCAAATGGTAAGTAGTTTAAATATAATTTTTAAAAATTAAGACAAATGTAGTTATACTGTGCAGTACAATAGAAAAATGTGCATGAATCAAATTTGAATATAAACTAAGACTACAAAGAGAGGCTACACAGCTTCTATATTAAATAGATTAAATGGATTCAGAGGCAGGAACCTCTGTGGAGGCCCTTGCCATTGGTCGAGGTAGACCGTGAGAGAGAATGAAAACCAAATGGGGCTTGTAAATGAGGATGGAGAGGACAGAGTGTAGGAGAGAGGTTCTTAGAGAGTGGAGTTGAGAGGATTTGGTGATTGGCGCACATAGGAAAGAGTTGATATTATTTGACTATTTTTCCTTGGATAATTTCCAAAAATTAGATTTGACATCTCTTAAGCAACATTGCAGTACTTTGTCTTTTGCAAATGCCAATTGATAATGTGGGTAGCAATAATACCATTGGCTCCCATTAACTGAGTTCTGTCTGTGTGCTAGGCATCGTGCTGTCTCTTCATATGCATTTTCTCATTTAATTTTAACATCCACTGTGGGGGCTCAGGGGCGGTGGGCCCCGAACCTCCCAGTAGCCCCTTTTATCCCCCTGCCACGGGATGAGCAAGAGAGGGAACCAGTAGGATTACTCCTGCCACCCTAGTGGCCAGGAGAGCCCAGGAGGAAGGTGAGGATGCCACCCACCTATTCAGCCCACAGAGAGACACTCAGACGTGGCAGGGGTTCCATCAAGCAGTTCCGTTTATTTTCACGCAAGCACCTGCTTTTATAAGCATATTGCAAAGGGATTGCCTCACTTCAACCTATCATCTTAAAGGTCATGTGAACATGCATCTTGCTCTAATGCTTTGCTATTGCAATCACGTGGTGAGCACGAGCGCGGAAATATCTTTTATCCAATAATTTTAAACTATGTCTTTCCTTGGCCACTCCCCGGTTGCTTCTGTCAGGTGCCATCTTTATCTCTCCTGTCCAGGCGAATGTTTTCAACAGATGACATATGAATATGTGGGTGGGGTCGTGGCTAGTTCTCTGCCCCAGGAGGAGGTGTGTGGCCTCAACGTCCCAACAATCCACTTCACTTCTGAAGTAGGTTCTACTGTTTACTTCTTCGACAGATAGAAAAAATTGAAGCTCAGAGAGGTTAGACAACTTGTCTAAGATTAAACAGCCATTTATATGCCAGCATCCAGGTGGCTAGACACCAAGAGGGCATCTTCCAAGATGAAGGATATTAAATGAAGACAAATAGCGAGTCCTCAGCTTTATTACAGTCCATTGAGTATGAACCTTTCTGCATAATCTATTTTATGGGTATCAGAAACACCTTCCCCCCACCCTTTACATGCCTTTTATATAATTTTAACAATTTGTTAAGAAACCCTTTAGGAGATATTCCATAACCCCCTAACCTCTTCTATAGATAATTTTGCATATCGTTGAACTTTTCATTGATGCTTTGTTTTGCCATCAGGATTATCAGTCCTGGAATTTGGAGAGGCCTCGGAGTGCTGAGGCGCTAGGCGGCCCCGTTGTTCACCATTTCCCTGGAGCCGACTCGCTCTGCCACTGCCCACAACCTCCATGCCCTCTCTGCCCCTTCTGCTGCTTGCCTGCATGTCCGCCATCTGCCAAATGCTTCCCTCTGTCCTCTCCACTTTCATCTTTCTGCCTCCTTTTCCCAGCACTGCTCAGCTTTCCCAGGGGTCACGCTGTCTTGTAACGATGCTAGGAGCCACTGTGCCAGATCCCGACGGTGCTTCCACTTGCACGGTCCCTAATCCTCCAGCAGACCTGGGCACATCGTGGTCAGTTCCCAGCAGAGAGCAGTGAGGCTCAGCCATGTGGCCATTTATCTTGGCATGCTCCCTGCCCTAGAGCATGCAGCTGGGGCTAGAACCCACATCTGTCCAATTCCAACCCTGTGTCCTTAGGTGCAGGCAGTGCTACCTGTAATAATAGGGCCTAGGAAAGGAGACACAGGAAACCAAGATGCAGCTTTAGATGGCACTGCTTCTTGATTGTTTCCATTATGGCAGCAGTAAGCTCAAGGGGAGACAGTGGAGTCCCGCAAGATAGCTGGTAAGGAGCGCGGGCTCTAGAGACAGAGAGAGCTAAGGCCAAGTCTTTCAGTTCCACAGCCTTGCTTCGTGGCTTGGGAATAATACCAGCACCTAGCTCATTGTGCTGTAAGGAGTAAATGCACTCAGTCTTATAATTAACAAGGGTGGCGGTAGCAGTAATAACAACAATGATGGCTGCTTACTCCATGTCAAGTGCCACTGTAAGTCCTTTACGCACATTTAACTCACTTAACCTCACATCAACACTCTCAGGTAGGTGCTATGATTTCTTTCTCTCGTGGGTTGTGGAAACTGAGACACAACTGAGAGCTCATGTCTAGGAAGTGGTGAAGATGCGGTGCAGACCCAGGCAGTCTTGCTTTAGTGCTTGGGACATCCCTGTTTTGGTTCCTTGCCAGGCAGGGCTGCTTTTTCTCTCTATTGCCCTCTCTCACCTTGATGCACCTTGTCTGGGTGAGGCTTAGTGGCTGCACTCTCCTGCCTTCCACCCTCTCTCTCTTCTTTTTCCTTTCTTCTCCCTCTTCCTCCTCCATTCTCCCTCCTCTGTCTCATTCTTTGTTCCTTCCAGTCCCCAGATGGCCTCTGTAGAAGCTGAGGCTGCTGAAAGGCTGCCTCCAGGTAACCGAGCCATTGCTGCCAGCGAGCGTCTAGTCCCTGGCGCGTGGGCACTTCCCCCGGTAGCCGTGCCTGCTCACGAGCTTACAGTCTGCTGCAGAGCCTGAACTGCTATCTTGCCACCAATTAAGCCCATGGATCATAATTGTACATTTTTTCCATTGAAAGCCAAATGATGAAGCTAATAGAGTTCATGCTGAGAACAGATGTTCGTACTTCTGCGCAGAGGCTGTGCATGGCCAGGATTCTCTGGCGCTTGGTGTCAGCACGACTCTTCTGCACTTTCATTTGAAGTGTTTCTGGTTGAAAGGTTCTTGGGAAGGGCTGAAAAATCATGTTGTCTGTACATCAAGGCACTGGGCACAGGTCTTGAGGGCGTATGAAGCAGTCATCCCTGGCACTTTATAATCCGTCTGCTTCATGAGAACATAGTCTTGTTCCTATTTGAAAACTGCCTTAGTTTGCATTTTGTAATTAAGCCTTTGGCTTTTCACTTTTCTGGTTGCTTCTATCTCAAGCTAATGTGGCAGTTAACAATTCTTCCTTTTTTTTTTTTTTTTTTTTTTGCTTTATTTCCTCATCTCTTTCTACTTGGAATTCATGGAAAGATTTTTTTCCTTTTCCATTAAGAATCTTAAAGGACTATGATCATATCATTCATTCATTCACGTGTGCCTCTAAGGATAAGACACTGGGGTACAAAACAGGGTTTCTGCTTTTATAGAGTGTATGTCTGGTCGAGGGAGATAGATGATAAACCACCAAATAAATAAACAAGCTAATTTCAGATTAGGGGAGTGCCATGAAGGAATGAAACAAGATGATAAGAGACAGAGAAACTGGGACATGAAAGTTACTTTGTATAATGGTCAAGAAAGTTATTCTGAGGAGGTGACAGTTATGCTGAGGTGAGAAAGAGGAACTGGCAGGTGCAAAGGTCCTGAGGCAGGGAAGAGTTGGGGAGTTGGAGGCACAAGATGAAGGCCAGTGTGATAGGGTGTACCAAGCATGGTAAGCAGAGGTGAGATAAAGTCAGACAGGGACCACATCTTGTAAGAACCTCAGGCTTTCTCTCCTCCCCCCAAATATTTTAAGTCAATCTGCAAAGGATGACTAATTAAAAATCTTTCCCTAGGATTTGTGGGCCAGCTCGTTCTAGCCAACAGAGATAGCATATACTCATCTATTCTATATCAGCAATAATTTGTCCCAATAAGGGCCTGTATGTATATTGTCTACTCTGTTTCACAAACTTCAAACCTGTAGAAAATCAAATAGGAAACTCTGAGATACTGGCCTCAGAGAATGAGTTTGTCAATGACTTACCTTATGTCTTCAAACAATATCCAGCCTGAGCTACTTCTTAGAATACAAAGTACCACGATTACTAGGTAAGGCTTTTCTGCATAAAGAAGTACTTCTTTTTACTGGTCAGAAACTACTACAAGCTTATGGGGCCGGCCCAGTGGCGCACTGCTACAGTGCGCCGCTTGGGAAGCATGGCGATGCTCCCGCCGAGGGTTCGGATCCCACATACAGACCGGCCGCTCACTGGCTGAGCGAGGAGCGGGGGCAACACCGAGGGTTGCGATCCCGTTGCCGGTCCCGGTCCGGTCCGGGCGCGACACTGAGGGTTGCGATCCGTTGCGGGTTGCGATCCGTTGCCGGTCACGAAAAAAGACAAAAAGACAGAAAAAAAAAAAAGAGAAACTACTACAAGCTTATAAGCACACTGCTTGATTTCCCCATTTCTGAATAGGATGATCCAGGTGGAGAAACAATGGGAAGGGAGAAATGAGTACCAGGAGGGAAGAGTTGTGGGCAGAGAACACACCAAAGCGTGGGCCTCCTGCCTCCCAGACCTGCCCAGGGCTTCACCTTCACACATGGTTTCCTTTGGGTCAGAAGGAAGAGAGTCCCTTGTACACACCTTGGTTGCATGAAAGTGGCAATTGATAACTATCAGTTTGAACCACTGGAAATTGCCATTTTTAGAGGCTAAAATGGCCAAATATGGTAATATAGAGTAGTAGTAATAATACTAAAAAAAAATAATTGAGCAAGTAGTGGGGCACAGGAATTTACTCATTAGTGCTCAGATTTGCAAAGAATTATAACGTGTTCTTATTTTCTTTCAGACCCTTATTTCTCACTCAGTGGCAGAAGAGTGCATGAGGGAGAAAGGACATGCTTACATTTTCTGTTTAATGCAATTCTGTCTCTCTGATTTAAATGGCCTCTTTCATGTTAACATGGTTTATTTGGGAAAACTAGCAATCTTTTGGGATTTCTTCTGCTCTTCTCCTTCCTTCCTCTTGGTACCTGAGCCTAAGGGGAAGCTCGTGTAGCATCATGGTGGCCTGGGAAGGTGTGCTCCAGGGTGTCCCTGGTGCTGGCCATCCTGCACAGGTGTCTGCAGAGGGCTCCTGACTGGGCCTTGACCTCTGTCCAGAAGAACCTGGATCTGCAGTCTCCTGTTCCTGACCTCCTGTCCCGTGTGGTCTTCTGGTCTTTCCAGCATTGCTGAGGCCCCTGGAAGCCGGGAAATCTTCAGCTACATTCTCCCCATGGCCTTCATCATGTGAGGCTGGGAGGCTGCTCTGTGCCCTCCCTTAGCCTGGCTGTCTCTGCCTGTCCCCTCTCCACCCTGGCAGCACTGGATCCCAATGCTGGCCTTCCCTGAGAGCCTTTCAGTCTTTTCAGGTTGTGCCCAAGGAAAGGGGAACCTGACCTCAGTTTTCTAGCAGTTTCCCAAACCTATAGAGAATTTCTACCCACTCCCTCTCCCTACCCCCCTAGGTTCACCTGAGGAGTGGTGGACAAAGAGAAGTGGGGACCCTCCTCAGGCTGACCACCTGCCCTGTCCTCTCTTTCTGGCTCCCCCATCTGAGGAGCTCTCTACTTCCCTTCTAGTTGGAAGGAGAAGCTCTTAATGTCCAATCACCGTCTTCTCCCACTTGATGGAAGATTTCTATGATTTATTTATGCATTTTTACTTTACGACCTTCTTTGGTCGAGGTGAAATTAACTTTACCCTTGCTTGGGATAATAAGCCTTGGAAATACAGTAAGATGTATTTCAGAAACAGCACCCTTGATGTCTAGAAGGGGTGAGACATGGAGCCAATCACATTACCTGTATTCTTCAACTGGCTCCTCCTGAAAATCCTAATAAACTTGTTTTACAGATGATACAACTCAGACATAGACATGGAATGATTTTCCTCAGGGTCCCATAGACCCATTGGTGTCACTGAACCAGGATTTAGACCAGGCCTGTCAGACTATAAAATGTGAGAACTTCCCACCAGCTGCGCTCATCACACACCTAAAATCTCACTAATCCATCCATCACCTGTGTATCCTACAGGTACGATTTTTATCGGACCACCTTATATTTATATGTTTTGGAAAGCACAACTCCTAGGGAAAGAGGAACCTCAGTTTCTGGGAATTTATGTGATATTTCAACTGCTGAGGTGTGAACCTCAGTCTTGTCCTCATTTGCCTAACCTGAAGCTTATTTCCTCTTCCCCACCTCTGAAAGGCTCCTTTGATTGTGGGAGTCTCTGACTATGGTCCTTGATGGTCTCAGACAGGTGACAAAGCTGAAGCCCCACAGAAGAGTCAAGTTCCCCTCATACTGCCTTCCCTGTCCAGCTGCACAAAACCTAGCACTGTGCCCTGGTCCACTCCCATGGTTAGTGTTGACCGAGTGGCTGGCTGGCCGGGAGAAGCCACAGGGCAGATGGCCACAACTGGCAGTGAGAACTGGAGAGCACTGTTTTTGAGTCGAAGTGCTGGTGAGCCCTGAACTCAAGAGGCGGGTAGGAAGAGCTCCAGACTCGACAGACCAGCGGATGGTGTGTGTGAGCTCATCACGGAAGAGGACAGTCTGTCACCTGTTGGGAGCGTGGCCCTCGCCATCAGGCGGAGAGGAGCATCTGCTCTGACTGTGAAGGGTGGTGACTGAGACCTGAGCTCAGCGTGGGTCTGACTGCTCTTGCTTCTCGTGATGCTGACCTGTCTGCACTCAGAGTGAGCTTGGGGAGATGGGGCCTGGGCAAGAGCTTCCTGACTGCCCCTCTCCTGAGGACTTCTTTAAGGCACAGTTGCTGTTGGGACACAGCAGAGACAGAGCAGATCCCATAGGATACACAAGGCCTGGATATCATGGGGCACTGTGTGTCCCACAATAGAGCTGTCATTTGAATTGGCTTCTGAAGAGTAGGCGAGAGTTTGCCAGATAACAGTGGGAGAAGGTATTCCACGGAACAGGAAAGGGCCAATGCAAAGGTGCGAGAATAAGTACTGTGTGGTGTGTGATGGTGGGGCCAGAGCCCATGATGCTTATGTTCTTCAGAGAAAGCATTCTTTAAGCCAAAATGCACTTTTGGATATCATCATGATGACAGATGTCTGCTCCCCTCTTTTGGTCCCTGACTGTCTGCCAGCCCCTCCTTACATGGGGCCCTACTCACCCTGACCTATGCTGGCAGGCTCAGCCCACCCTGACTCTTAGCACAAATCATTAACCTTTGTTTCTTAGAGAGGAGGGATCAAAACACAGGAGCTCTGATTTAATTCTGGATTCTACCTGGGCTTTTTTCCCAGAGACTTTTGCCTGGTCCCCATAGATTCGTGGGTAGACCCATAGAGGAAGAGCCTGCCTAATTCTACTGATCTTTCTCCAAACATCTGAGTTCTTTTTCCAGAGCTTTGGCTCAGTAGCTGGGAATCTGCCACATGCTGTAAGACTTCCTTGGCTCAGGCTGCCTTTAAATTGATTATTATTTGTTTAGAGGGGCTACTTCTTCCATTATCCTCTGAAAAAATAAATTCCTGCTTCTAATTATTTATGGTTTCTGAAATTGCTTTGTTCTCTGTCCATTGGCCCTAAATTTTTCTCTCATTTACTACTGTGTGTCCTCTATACTCTCAGCTATTAGTTCTCAGCCCAATCCTTTATGGTTTCCATACTATGTCAACATTGGAGGTAGATATTGAATGCCTACTATGTGCTAGGCATTGAGAATATTGTGTAAAGTAAGCAAGACAAAGTCTTTGCTATCATGGAGTTTAAATTTTACTGAAGGAAGATTCATAATACCCAAATAAAGAAACCAACATGCAAGATACTTAGACTGTGAGATGTGCCAGGAAAAACAACAACAACAAGAAAACTGTGTGGTAGAGGGAACCTGGTAAGTGCAGATGAGGCAGTAGTGGGCCGACCTCTCAAGGGAGGTGCCACTGAAAAAGAGAACCTATGTAATAAAAATAGCTGGAGGAAGAGCCCTCCATAAAGTAGGAACGGCAGAGCAAAGGCCACGTGGTAGGAAGAGAAGTGTGGAGGCTTGCAAGAGGGAGTGAGGGATGAGATGAGATAGGATAATAAGGCAGGACAAGGTATTTGGATTTTATTCTATGAGTATACTTCGTTGGACCATATTATGTGGTATCTACATTAGTTAGGATAGATTAATAAAAACTGATTTCATCGAGTGATCCAGAAAGCCCACTATTAAGATGAAGGCTTTAATGATGGCAAGAGAGCTGAGTTCAGAGACAGATGTGCTTCTTGTAGTGTCCAAGGAGGCTACGGAGAGCCAATTTTGGTTTTAAATGTTCACCATGAAACCAAACCTGTGAAACCATCCAGGTGATAGAAATTGCTACCAACTTTGGACCTGGCAGCATCACGCTCTCTCTTGAGAAGGTGTGTGTGTATAGCTTTTGCACCATTATACAGTCCAAAAATTGTAAGTTGAACCATCATAGGTAGAGGACAGTCTGTACATATACATTTACATATACATAGACATATACCTACATATACATTTGTATTAACTGTTTAGTACAGAAAAATTTCACAAACATTCACTCATTCAGTCATGTCACAGTGTGCCAGACACTGTTCTAGGCAGCAGCATTTCAGCAGTGAACAAAGCAGGCAGAAATCTCTGCCCTCATAGAATTTTTATTTTTGTGGGGGTGACATGATAAAGAAGATACACAAGTAAAATACACAGAACATTAGAAAATGAGCCATGCAAAGGAAGAAAGCAAAGCTGGGAGCAAGATAGGGAGGGAGGCAGGAATTGCAGTTGAGATACTGGCCAGAGATGCAGAAATTCGAGTCCAGCTCTGGGAGGGAGGAGCAAGCAGGCCGTCCAAGCAGGAGGGGCAGCAGGAGTGAGTGACTGAGGGGAAGAACAGGTGTATCTCCATATCTGAGCAGTCAAAATATAAAGCGCAGAGGCGTAGGTGATGCAAAGTGGAAGTTGTCTGACACCCAAAATGGGGATCCCAACCCAGGCCCCAGGCAAGCAGTGCACACAGGTTAACGTGTCTCCTTCCCGGCCATCTTTCAACATTTTTAAGAAACCAAACACTAAATTTGTGTAATGCATTGCTTATTTTTTTCATTTTGCATTATTGTACATTATTCCATATAAATATGAACATACTCCATCAATTTGAGTAGTTCTATAATATTCTGTTAGATGCTTATGCTATATGCTATATTTTGCTTAACCGTGCTCCTGTTTTTGGACTTTTCCATTGTTCCTCACAATAATTTTAAAATGTTGCACTAAACGTCTTTGTGCATCTTTGTGTGAATATGAGCATATATCTGTTGGGTTGATTCCTCACCCAAAACTTTCACAAGAAGTCATTTCCCCCAATTAAATGCTTTTAAGTGAGTTTTGTTATGTTTTGGTGAATACCATTTTGCTAAAGCCAGAAAATCATTTTAATAAAAGGTTAGAGAAAAACTCCTCTAGAGTTCTCTTTCTACTTCCCTGCCTATATGCCAAAAAAAGAAAAAAAAATTCTTTTTAAATGATTTTCTTGCCAGCAACTGCTTTTGGCACAGTCAGAAGCTGCACATGACAGCGGGGGTGGTCAGGAGAGTTTTGCTCCAAATTTCATAATTTGGCAAACTTTTCTACTACCGTAGCCATATTTTTGCAAGATTCAGTGAACTTTCTAAAGACTGCCTCTCCATGCATAGTTTGCTGTAGCAAAACCTTGACAGCATGGCTGCCTTTCTCTCCCTTGACACCTTCCCCTCTCCCCAATAGTTCACGGCTCCATGGAGATCATTTGCTCAGGTCCTTATGGTGTTGTCTTGTCCAGTGTTGTATGCCTGCTTCTTTATTCCCTTTTGCATTTAAACTCCTTCCCCTTATGAACAAGGTACCTAATGTTTGGTTCGGCGAGACGGAGAAAAGGGAGAGAGAGAGAGACCCGAGCCAGGTGCTGTTTCAGCCGAGAGGCTTTATTCCACTAATGTGGAGGGGAGACTGAGTCGGATCAGTTCCCCCGAAAAAAGGAAAGCAGGGGTTTATAAGGCTTTGAGGGTTCTGGCAACGTAATGGGCAATTTTGAAATCAGTGGTGTGCAAGGTGACACAGCCCTTGTAGTCTGCTGACACCTGGTCGGTGAGGGCAGAGGCTTCTAATTAGTGTCATTACCATATCAGTGCAAAGCGCTCCAGCCTGAAGCCTGCTCCGCAGCCCACCAGACGTTCCTTTGATGACAACAGTCACGTCTACCCTTTCCCAGGAGAGGAATTTTGCTGCTCAGTTCCCGGAGCAGAAAAGGGAAAGGGGGCGGGGGAGAAGTGGGGAGGTGGCTTAACCTGGCCATGCTGATGTTAAGCCAGCCACGTGGCCTAATACCCTAGAGACGATAAAAGAAGGACAGAAGGACGAGGAGTTCACCACTGAAGAGACACTGGTGTGTCTGTGTGTGTACGTGTAGGGACCACAGACGCGTGCCCCTTGGATGCTGACGGTATGCCACGCCACCTTCGTCCACTGCAGTAATGGTAACCAACAGTAGCAGATGTTGTTGAGCACTCACTTTGTGCCAGGTGCTGGGCTAAGACCTCATCTTTTTATTTCATCCCCATAACAACCCTATAGGGGAGGGACCATCCTCCCCATTTTACCTGTGGGAGAATCAGAAACTAGAAAGTAACCGCTTGAAGTTCACACAACTAAAAGGCGGCAGGTCTGGAATTTAAAGCCGGGTCTTTGGACTCCCGAGTCTCACGGTCTGGACCATTGGGAATCTTGCCTCATTCCCTGCGCAGGCTGTGTCTGAGGGACTTCGTGTTGAAGGCGCATGTTCTCTATGACTCCTCTGGCACAAATTAGAGCCACAATCGTAAGCCGGGGCCGGGCTTCAGAGAGATGTGATAATGGTGTTTATGCTCTTGCTCGTGAAAGCTGTGACTCCTCTTCCAAGACAGACTTACCACTACTCTGTGGGGTGGAGGGAAAGTGATTTAGATTCAGGGACCCGAGTTAGAACGCTGGCTCCATCACTGAATGAGCCGTACGACCTTTCCTGGTTTCTTAACTTGGAAAATAGTGACCATAAAAACTCCTTTATACCTTGTTGTGAGAGTGAGATAGTGTGTGTATAGGGCCTGGTATAGATAGGGACCCACTCAACGATAATCTTATTATTATTTAGTACTAGTCCAAGGGGAACAAAGATAAAGTTCCATGAGGAGAAACAGCAATGAGTTTGGGTTTTTAACTGAAGACATGGAAAAGTGTCTGAGAACTATGGCACGTGTCGACCTTGAGAACATTATGCTAAGTGAAAGAAGCCTGTCACAAAATGCCACATACCGGATGATTCTACGTATATAAAATGTTTAGAACAGGCAAATCTATGTAGACGTAAAGCAGTTTAGTGGTTGTCTGGGGCTGGAAGGTTTAGGGGAAATGGGGAATGGCCACCAATGGGGATGGAGTTTATTTTGGGGGTGATAAAAATGTTCTATTGTTGATTACGATGGTTGCACAACTCAGTGAACATACTAAAAATCACTGAATCATAGACTTTGAGTGAATTGTGAGGTCCTTGAGTTATATCTTAATACAAAAGTATCTGGAATACATTTCTCAAAGAAATTGAGAAACACCATAGTCTACTATGGGTGTTTCTACTGAAAGTATTTCTAAAAAAAAAAAAAAAAAAGCCTCTCTCTTAGCCAAGGCATTCAGAAGATAGTATCAAAAAATGGATATAAAGGTTTTTTTTAAAAAAAGAAAAAAAAGCTGAAGGCAAAATAAAACCCAGGAAGAGAAACCAGATGGAAAAAAGTAGAAGGCTGGAATGAGACTGGCTGCAAGTCTGCACTTACCCTGACTCATGCTCAGCAGGGCCTTTGTGCTGTTTGTCATGAGGGTGATGGCCCTGCTGTGACTCAGCCACGCTGTCTTGTGGGGACTCCATGTGACAAGATGGCCTCCATGAAAAAAACCATTTGACCTTGCCCCAGGGGCCATACAGATGTGTGCCCACTTGTGAGCCAAGGCAGGATGAGGACAGCTTGGTGTTTGATTCATGGTGTCTGAACCCCGTCTCACTGACCTAACCAGGCCNCTGGCCAGAGATGCAGAAATTCGAGTCCAGCTCTGGGAGGGAGGAGCAAGCAGGCCGTCCAAGCAGGAGGGGCAGCAGGAGTGAGTGACTGAGGGGAAGAACAGGTGTATCTCCATATCTGAGCAGTCAAAATATAAAGCGCAGAGGCGTAGGTGATGCAAAGTGGAAGTTGTCTGACACCCAAAATGGGGATCCCAACCCAGGCCCCAGGCAAGCAGTGCACACAGGTTAACGTGTCTCCTTCCCGGCCATCTTTCAACATTTTTAAGAAACCAAACACTAAATTTGTGTAATGCATTGCTTATTTTTTTCATTTTGCATTATTGTACATTATTCCATATAAATATGAACATACTCCATCAATTTGAGTAGTTCTATAATATTCTGTTAGATGCTTATGCTATATTTTGCTTAACCGTGCTCCTGTTTTTGGACTTTTCCATTGTTCCTCACAATAATTTTAAAATGTTGCACTAAACGTCTTTGTGCATCTTTGTGTGAATATGAGCATATATCTGTTGGGTTGATTCCTCACCCAAAACTTTCACAAGAAGTCATTTCCCCCAATTAAATGCTTTTAAGTGAGTTTTGTTGTGTTTTGGTGAATACCATTTTGCTAAAGCCAGAAAATCATTTTAATAAAAGGTTAGAGAAAAACTCCTCTAGAGTTCTCTTTCTACTTCCCTGCCTATATGCCAAAAAAAGAAAAAAAAATTCTTTTTAAATGATTTTCTTGCCAGCAACTGCTTTTGGCACAGTCAGAAGCTGCACATGACAGCGGGGGTGGTCAGGAGAGTTTTGCTCCAAATTTCATAATTTGGCAAACTTTTCTACTACCGTAGCCATATTTTTGCAAGATTCAGTGAACTTTCTAAAGACTGCCTCTCCATGCATAGTTTGCTGTAGCAAAACCTTGACAGCATGGCTGCCTTTCTCTCCCTTGACACCTTCCCCTCTCCCCAATAGTTCACGGCTCCATGGAGATCATTTGCTCAGGTCCTTATGGTGTTGTCTTGTCCAGTGTTGTATGCCTGCTTCTTTATTCCCTTTTGCATTTAAACTCCTTCCCCTTATGAACAAGGTACCTAATGTTTGGTTCGGCGAGACGGAGAAAAGGGAGAGAGAGAGAGACCCGAGCCAGGTGCTGTTTCAGCCGAGAGGCTTTATTCCACTAATGTGGAGGGGAGACTGAGTCGGATCAGTTCCCCCGAAAAAAGGAAAGCAGGGGTTTATAAGGCTTTGAGGGTTCTGGCAACGTAATGGGCAATTTTGAAATCAGTGGTGTGCAAGGTGACACAGCCCTTGTAGTCTGCTGACACCTGGTCGGTGAGGGCAGAGGCTTCTAATTAGTGTCATTACCATATCAGTGCAAAGCGCTCCAGCCTGAAGCCTGCTCCGCAGCCCACCAGACGTTCCTTTGATGACAACAGTCACGTTTACCCTTTCCCAGGAGAGGAATTTTGCTGCTCAGTTCCCGGAGCAGAAAAGGGAAAGGGGGCGGGGGAGAAGGGGGGAGGTGGCTTAACCTGGCCATGCTGATGTTAAGCCAGCCACGTGGCCTAATACCCTAGAGACGATAAAAGAAGGACAGAAGGACGAGGAGTTCACCACTGAAGAGACACTGGTGTGTCTGTGTGTGTACGTGTAGGGACCACAGACGCGTGCCCCTTGGATGCTGACGGTATGCCACGCCACCTTCGTCCACTGCAGTAATGGTAACCAACAGTAGCAGATGTTGTTGAGCACTCACTTTGTGCCAGGTGCTGGGCTAAGACCTCATCTTTTTATTTCATCCCCATAACAACCCTATAGGGGAGGGACCATCCTCCCCATTTTACCTGTGGGAGAATCAGAAACTAGAAAGTAACTGCTTGAAGTTCACACAACTAAAAGGCGGCAGGTCTGGAATTTAAAGCCGGGTCTTTGGACTCCCGAGTCTCACGGTCTGGACCATTGGGAATCTTGCCTCATTCCCTGCGCAGGCTGTGTCTGAGGGACTTCGTGTTGAAGGCGCATGTTCTCTATGACTCCTCTGGCACAAATTAGAGCCACAATCGTAAGCCGGGGCCGGGCTTCAGAGAGATGTGATAATGGTGTTTATGCTCTTGCTCGTGAAAGCTGTGACTCCTCTTCCAAGACAGACTTACCACTACTCTGTGGGGTGGAGGGAAAGTGATTTAGATTCAGGGACCCGAGTTAGAACGCTGGCTCCATCACTGAATGAGCCGTACGACCTTTCCTGGTTTCTTAACTTGGAAAATAGTGACCATAAAAACTCCTTTATACCTTGTTGTGAGAGTGAGATAGTGTGTGTATAGGGCCTGGTATAGATAGGGACCCACTCAACGATAATCTTATTATTATTTAGTACTAGTCCAAGGGGAACAAAGATAAAGTTCCATGAGGAGAAACAGCAATGAGTTTGGGTTTTTAACTGAAGACATGGAAAAGTGTCTGAGAACTATGGCACGTGTCGACCTTGAGAACATTATGCTAAGTGAAAGAAGCCTGTCACAAAATGCCACATACTGGATGATTCTACGTATATAAAATGTTTAGAACAGGCAAATCTATGTAGACGTAAAGCAGTTTAGTGGTTGTCTGGGGCTGGAAGGTTTAGGGGAAATGGGGAATGGCCACCAATGGGGATGGAGTTTATTTTGGGGGTGATAAAAATGTTCTATTGTTGATTACGATGGTTGCACAACTCAGTGAACATACTAAAAATCACTGAATCATAGACTTTGAGTGAATTGTGAGGTCCTTGAGTTATATCTTAATACAAAAGTATCTGGAATACATTTCTCAAAGAAATTGAGAAACACCATAGTCTACTATGGGTGTTTCTACTGAAAGTATTTCTAAAAAAAAAAAAAAAAAAGTTTTAGCTGATGGGGATGGGGTTTTTGAAGGAAATTTCACAAAAAAAAAAAAACTTGAGAACATTATGCTAAGTGAAAGAAGCCTGTCACAAAATGCCACATACTGGATGATTCTACGTATATAAAATGTTTAGAACAGGCAAATCTATGTAGACGTAAAGCAGTTTAGTGGTTGTCTGGGGCTGGAAGGTTTAGGGGAAATGGGGAATGGCCACTAATGGGGATGGAGTTTATTTTGGGGGTGATAAAAATGTTCTATTGTTGATTACGATGGTTGCACAACTCAGTGAACATACTAAAAATCACTGAATCATAGACTTTGAGTGAATTGTGAGGTCCTTGAGTTATATCTTAATACAAAAGTATCTGGAATACATTTCTCAAAGAAATTGAGAAACACCATAGTCTACTATGGGTGTTTCTACTGAAAGTATTTCAAAAAAAAAAAAAAAAAAGCCTCTCTCTTAGCCAAGGCATTCAGAAGATAGTATCAAAAAATGGATATAAAGGTTTTTTTTAAAAAAAGAAAAAAAAGCTGAAGGCAAAATAAAACCCAGGAAGAGAAACCAGATGGAAAAAAGTAGAAGGCTGGAATGAGACTGGCTGCAAGTCTGCACTTACCCTGACTCATGCTCAGCAGGGCCTTTGTGCTGTTTGTCATGAGGGTGATGGCCCTGCTGTGACTCAGCCACGCTGTCTTGTGGGGACTCCATGTGACAAGATGGCCTCCATGAAAAAAACCATTTGACCTTGCCCCAGGGGCCATACAGATGTGTGCCCACTTGTGAGCCAAGGCAGGATGAGGACAGCTTGGTGTTTGATTCATGGTGTCTGAACCCCGTCTCACTGACCTAACCAGGCCTAGTTATGGGTATTTCATCCTCAGCAGGTGTAATACCTGCCAAAATATGAGAAGATGTAGAAATTACTTGGTCCTAAATGTGTTGTCTCTTGTTTCTGAAAAAAGAAAATATCTATAAAAGTGCCTGGCTCATGTTAGGACCTTAATGGATGCTTGTGGGAAGTGTTGTTGTTGGAATGAACCCAGCCCTAAAAGATCTTGTCTCCATGACTCTCATGTAGTTAGTGAATTCAGCGGAAAAAAAGAGTTGAACCGCTTTTTTGACATCATAATAATTTTCATTTCTGGTAGTGCCTTATGGTTCATAGAGAACTCCTACACCAACAGCTCATTTAATGTTTGAACAGTGCTTTGGAGGCTAGAATGCTAGAGAGAAGAGTCAGCGATGGCGAGTGGCTTTCAAGGCCACACGGCCAGGGTAGGGCACTAGACCCAAGCCCAGTTCTCTTCCCGGAACATGTGATCTGAAGCTGCTTGGCCTAGTTGGTCAACTGAAGCTTTCACCTTCACAAGGGATTATACTGATGCTACATAGCATCAGAGAGAGAGTACTCTTACTGTTGGTAAAAGCATCACACATGACAATGACAGCGGCTAGCCAAGCAAGCCCACACTTCTTGAGGAATGATAGTGAACTAAGCCTAAGGGCAGAGAATCCAGCTCCCACGGGGAAAGGAGCTTATCATGGTGGTTAGAAGCACAGGTTTAGAACCAAGTTCCTACGGCACCACGGTTTTGTCATCTGTAAATCTGGGGTAATATCGCTATAAGATTGCTGTAAGGACTGGGCGTGCTACGATGTGCTGAGTGCAGTGCCTGTCAGAAAGCAAGTGCTCATTAAAAGCTATTTGTTTCGGGCTGGCCCGGTGGCGCACTGCTACAGTGCGCAGCTTGGGAAGCGCGGCGGCGCTCCCGCCGAGGGTTCGGATCCCACATACAGACCGGTTCCGTAATAACTTCGTATAGCATACATTATACGAAGTTATACGAAGTGATTGATGTGAGTAACTTGACCTCATTTGAACTGGTGGGGTAGATGGAGTGGGATGCTCAGCAGACAGTACTGAGTTGGGAAGAGATTAGGTCAGGAACAGACTTTGTGAGTGTCTATTTTAGTATTTGTTTGTCTCCTTTCTAAAACCAAATATAGATGATCTTCAGTTTCTTTTTTTCACTTGTGCTTTATCTAAAAAAAAAAGTTAAAAGTTGATTGTCTTAGACTTTTTTAAGATCATAATCTCTCTCAGGGCAGATTATTACTTTGAAATCTTTGTTTCTTCCACATCTCCTAGCTCAGTGCATTAACTTCAAAACTGGTAAACTAAAATGGTATGGTTTGACCCAGAATAGCATATATAGGAAGGATAAAAATTTTAAAAAGCCTGGCCTTTGGGCATGTATTGGATATTTTTCAAATAAAACTATAAATGGCTTGAATCAATTATAAACCACATCTACAGATTAAAGATGACTGCTTCTCTTTAGTAAAAGACATTGATAGGTAGGAAATTTCTCTCCAATCTCTCATAGTTAATTTAGCCATTGAAGCGCTAACTAAAAATTGCTTAAAAAACCTGAATCAGTGAACCAATAATTTCATTTTTAGCTGGTGAAGACCTATAATTGATTTAGAAACTGTAGAGCCATGATATAGTAACTTTAGATGAGTACATGCTTGAGCAAAGTAATTGGACCATTAAAGGTTTAAATGAAAGTGGTTATTTTAGTAAATGGGTTATTGAATTCTCATTCATTTTTGTTTTTTCTCTCTCTCCAAAGCGGCTGCATTTCAACAAGGAAAGATACCTCCTACTCCATTTTCTGCTCCTCCTCCTGCAGGGGCAATGATCCCACCTCCTCCCAGTCTCCGTGAGTTTAAAGTTTTTATCATTTGTTTCTACCACCCATTTCCTTCTCCTACTTCTTTTTGTATGACCCTCTTATTGTCATCCTCTTCACTGTCATTTGCTTAGGAAAGGGCAGGATTATCTTATAACAACTGCACGTGTAGACCACTTATGAGGAGGCATATAAATATCTGTAGTTTTCAGAGTTTCTTTCAGCTTAATATTTGAAAGTTGAAGCCAGTCTGGTTAGGCTCATTCTTCCCTTTCTCCAAATGCCATTTGTCCCTCCATTCCGTTCTTCATACATTCATTTTTTTCCTCACTGTCATTTGCTAAACCCCAACCGTGGTCTGGACTTAAAGCCCAGGCATTTCAACCAGTGCAGACCTGACCATCCGCGAGCTGGTGAGTGAGGGTGGCTCTTGCAGTGCCAGGTCGCAAGAAGCATGGGCCAGAAATGACCAGGAAGAATTTGGACTAGAAGGCAGCTGGGCTTGGAGACAGACCATATAGAGAGCACGTGGGGCCCCAGGGCCAGGTGATGAGATGAGAAATGGGACTGAGGTCAGTGTGAGTCACAAAGATAGAGCCATGGTGTAGCACCTCACTAGGCTGGACAAGGTTAGACTTCAGAGATCCAAACAGGGCAGCAAGTACAGGTAGAGATGTGGGGAGGGTGGGTGTCCAGAGGTCAAGACCACAGTCATGGAGGCTGAGGCAAGGCACCTGTCTGGTTTCAACAATGCAATCTAAGCACTTAGACACAGCACTTGGGTTGAGAAGCTGAGACGTCGGTTCAGAATCTGGGATAGGTGAGTGGTCCACACAGCCTCCACGCTCTGGGGAATAGTTGTGCCCCAACTCAGGGTCTTAACCACTGGGTGGGCCCAGGCTAGCCAATGGGTACTTCCCCTCCAAGCAAAGCTCTGTCATTCAGAGACTGGAGCTTGCAGCAGAAGGTCCTAAAGGGAATCACACTAGCTCTGAAATGCCCAAATTTATTATCGAACTGCCTAAGAAATGAGAGGTAAATGTAAACTAATAGAGGTTCAAATTAAAAATCTTTTGACTTCTTAACTACTGCAGCAGTTACTGACCCATTAATCAACTCTGTCGATCAGCCAAGGCTCATCTGACCCCAGGAACCAATCATTGCTGCTGCAGGTGATCTATCTGAGTGTCCCCAACATCCATCCCCTTATCTTTTACTAAATCTTTTGTTGTACACCTGTGTGGCAAAGTAAAATATATTCTTAGCAGTTGTCCAGCTTAAACCAGTACTTGCTGTAGGTGAGTGTTGATTACAAATCTGGACCTTGCATGAAATGCTAATGGTGTGCTATTGGGGAGAGTGGAAAATACCATCGAAGAGATGAATTAAGGCTGTGGGGACTGTAGTGTAGTGGAAAGAGCCTTGAGGCAGGATGTAAGAGATCCGAGTCCCAGTCTTTTCTCTACTATTAATGGGGCTGTAACTTGGATTGGTCTCAGTGTCACTGACTGTTAAACAGGAATAATACTTGAGTTTTTGACTGTCACAATGATCTGATGAGATATTGCAGGTAGAAGGATTTTGGAAATCAAAAATTGCTTACCTTCATTCAAAAGTATTTGCTGATAGCAGCATATTGGTTGCTAACTAAACATAGCAGGCCAGGAGAAGGTACAAAGGGGGCCATACGGACCAGAGGATGAGGCTGGGCCTCAATTTTTATGAAAGAAAGAAGCATAAGGGGGAGGCCTAGCTGGAGGAGCAGGGTCTGGAGCCTGGGAGGCAAACTGAGGCCCAAAGGAGAAAGCAGATCCTTCAGGTTCAACAGACAAAGATCATGTCCAGAAAGCCAGACTGCAGGGATTAGGAACCACAGCCTGGAGCGTGAGCCTGGAAAACAGAGGATGAGAGCTTCAGAGAGGGGGACTTGGGAAGAAATGGCCAATAGCCCCAGCCACGATTCTGTACCAACAGGCAGTCTGAATGGATAACAGGCATTTTCATGATCTCCTGCCCTTACTAGGCCAGGTGTGGAAGATGACCGGGGAGTCACAAAAGCAAGCTCTTAGCAAGTGTAAAACAAAGTAGTGGTTCTCAAACTCAAGCTCACATCAGAATCTTCTGGAGAGCTTCTTAAGACACAGGTTGCTGGGCCCCACCTTCAAAGTGTCCAATTCAGTAGCGCTAAGGTCCAGCCTCCCCAGGGCGCTTGCATGTCTAACGAGTTCCCAGGTGCCCTTCATCTGCTGGCCTGTGGATAACAGTTAGAGATCCAAGCAGATTGCAGCAGTTGTCATGAAGTCCTAACCCATGAAAGAAAAGGTGAGCAGAGGAAGCGCGTTAGGAGTGCCTTGGCTTCCTCCTGCTTCCTGTGTTCCTGGTGTTCTCACCTTCTCTCAGGGTAATCTCACCTCCTCCAATGGTGATCTCACCTCCAGTGCAGTGAGCTCGCCCCAGGGCAGATCCTGGGCTCACAGCCCTGGCATGGGTTGCACTGCTGTGGCCTTCTCCAGGTAGCCTTAATCTTGGGCATTGACAAATTAACCCTTTACCAGAGCACCTGGTGTCCCCTCTGCTTTGCCTCTGATGACTTAGAGACACTCAGGACAGGTTTTGAACTGCCACTTATGGACACACACAGTTCGGGAGTATTTGTCCTGCATGGAATACTCGCAAGTGGAAAAACACCAGTTTTGTCATGTGGAGTCTCTTCCCTCATGCGTCGTCTGCCTTCCTTCTAAGCTTGAGGTGGTCGTACTTACTGGGTTACCTTTTCTCACTTTCTGTGATTCTTCTGCACTGATGGGACAATGTCAACTGGGGGAAGGTGGAATGGACAGTTTAATATCCATTCTGGGTAAACTTCTCTTTGCAGAGTCTTAGCAAAATGATCGATCATGCATGTAGCTTCTTCCTCCCCCTCCACTCTCTTCCCATCCCCACCCCAGTAATACACACAGAAGCTCTACACTCTTCATTCATTATTTTCTAAATGCTATGGTGGTGAGGAGAGAAAGACTAAGAATATAGGAACTAATTTGCTATTGATGCTCAGAGGAGGGAGGGGGCTGGGCAAGGCTGAGACGTGGAGGTTTCTCCAAACTAGTGTTTCCTAACTCTGGCTGCCCATTAGAGTTGCCTGGGAGCTTTATATAACTACTGTATTTATGCTCAGGCATGAGATTCTGACTTAATTTATCTAGGATGGGATCCTCGCATTGGAAAATGCTGCCCATTAGAGTTGCCTGGGAGCTTTATATAACTACTGTACTTATGCTCAGGCATGAGATTCTGACTTAATTTATCTAGGATGGGATCCTCGCATTGGAAAATTTGAATCTCCCCAGAGGGTTCTAATGTGCAGCCAAGCCTGAGGTTCGCTGCTCTAAACCAATTTTATTTATGAGTGTTGGGCACAGCTGCATTTTCATGTGACTCCCTTTTAACGATCAGGAGCCACGTTAAGGTAGGATGGAGGCTGCCACCCATGGGGTAGGTTAGAACTCAACGGCACAACCTCTAAGTTTAGACAGGTGAGAGCAGGAAGTAGGTATCTTGAGAAGAGGTGGGAAAAATCAAAACATGCAAGTTCACAGAGCAGCAACAGAACCCCAGCTGAGGATAACAGGCTGAGACCAATGCAGGGGCATGAGCCAAAGAAGGTTTCAGTGCCAGGAGAGCAAAATATCAGGACCAGGTGATCCCAGGCTCCTGGAGTCAGCACAGGGATAGATAAAGCTTGATTCTAAAGCCAATTGTAGCCCAAATCAGGAAGTCTTTATATGTCCCATGTGCAGGACCAGACCTCGGTGAGTGAGATGGAGTTCTCTGGGGATGTTTCACAGCCAGGGTATAAAATAGAGGAAGCCAGGAAGGTCTTGAAAGGAAGGAGATGAAAAGTAAAAAGAACTGAGAAAATAATTTGATCTACATGCTGCTAAACAGTTCCATTGTGTTTTTTCTTTCCATCAAATCGAATAAATGTTTTTTTTATGCTATATAGATACAGGTTGAGACTATGGGAATCCAAGCACAAAAATTCTCTAAGAGCAGTAATTCTTTAACTTTAATATTGCCAGTGAGTTCCCTGGGGCTCTTGTTGAAATGTTGATTCTAATTCAGTTGGTGTGGGATGGGGTTTGAGGGGCCTGAAACGCTCTTTTCTCTCAGTCCCCCAAGTGATGCTGGTCTGAGAACCATTTCTGGGTAGCAAGGACTTGGAGAACAGAGATGGCGTCTACTTAAAATCAATCGATGAACACCTTGCAGGAACTAAGGTTTAGTTTCGTTGCTATTGATGTGATGGTTGACACTCACTTTTCCTTATTCCTCAGCTAATTTAAGGGGGTTTGTGGCTCTTGGAGAAGGGTCCCATTCCTTGAGAAAAGTAACTTACTGCAGACATAAGTACAAGGACAGCATCATGCTTATTCCATGTCACCCCGCTCAGACAGCCTCTCCGTCTCCCCACACCTTGTCCCATATAAAAGACTGATATTCTCAAACGAGGCTTGCATTAACCTAGTGAAGCAAGAAGCAAGGACAGCATCATGCTTATTCCATGTCACCCCGCTCAGACAGCCTCTCCGTCTCCCCACACCTTATCCCATATAAAAGACTGATATTCTCAAACGAGGCTTGCATTAACCTAGTGAAGCAAGAAGCACAAATAAGTAACCTGTTACCTGGGAACAGAACAGCAATTCTTTCATAAATGAATGTCAATGAGGTATAATTTTCAGCTGTAGTAGAATTTCTACACCTGACAGTGTTCTTAATATACTTTAATTAAGAGATTAATCTGTTGTAGAAATTGCTTTTCTCTGAAGCCACCTGAAATCAATTTAAACTCAATTACAAGTGGTTAGCTATTGTTTATGTGGTTAAAGATTAGAGAATACATTTTTGCTTGTCAGGGGCCATCAGGGCAAATTTTGAATGTCACTATCAGAGGAGAGCCTGAATAGTTGAGTGCTCTTTAATGGGCATAGAGAAACCATTAGAAAATGTAATCAGTCATATTTGATGACTTGACCTTGGGACTCAGCTAGAAAAGGGTCTAATCATGTCTGTCTCATAAGTGCCACCAGGATTGCTCTGCTAAAATTAATTGATCATTATGTGCTTTCTGAGAGTCTAATATACCCTATTTGATGGACTATAAATTGCAAAAATAATCTGTAAATTATATAACAAGCTTCAGAATACATTTGCCCTCTGTCTCCTTACCAGAGATTAAATCTGACAGCCAGTTTCAAAATTGCTTAACTCCTTCAATAGTTTGGAATGCTTGAGTTTACAAAGAAAAAAATCTATTGCATGGCACATGACCAGTATATAAATTCGAATTACGATTCATTTTCCATCTGTAAAATGTAGATATAAAAAGAGGTCTGAAAAGGTTTTCCAGGGCTTGAATACATTATTTTATTCACTTGCTTAGTAAGGTACTTGGCTGCTGTTAAAAATTTGGGTGCGTGTCCGAGACAAGGAAGCCATTCTGAATCCTGTCTGCTTCAGTGCAAAGTATATGAAAAAATTACATGCCTCTAATAGGCCTGCCAGCTTGCTAATGTGGTGTCCCGTAGACTGACTGAGCCAATCACGAAGACAGTACTCTGCTGATTATCGGTGGGTTAAAGGTTTCTTGTCACTTTCCAGGTGTCAAAATGATAGCTCCAATTACCTCCTCTGTTTATGTGTATTCTTCTGAGATCAAGACAGTCTGCCATTTTAGTGTTCATGTTCCATGACATTTTGGTTAAAGTCATAGACAGTCTCCCTTCACAATTCTTGCCTCCCTCCTTCTCCCAGGGGAATTATTAAAAGAATTTTCCCTTGGGCTGACACTTTTCATATTTGAAATAAACCTTCCAGGATTTTTCTCCATAAATGTTGAATGGTTAACTATTGAGTAGAAGAAGACCATCTGTTCTTGCCTAATTGGCATAATAAGGGAAGACCATATTTTTGGAGCCTGGGGAAAAAATCATCATACAATGGGCTCAGGATAGTGTTTTGTATTAGAGACCACTTTCTAGATGCCAGCATAGGTTTCCCAGAAGAGGGCTTTCTGGGAACTGGACCTTTGAAAGCTAATATCTCTTAGGAATCGAGTTAGGGGTGAAGCTCAGCTATGGGAACCATATTTATTACATTAGTGCTCTGAGTCACACTATACGAATTCAAATCCTGGTTCTACTCTTACTAATTGTGAACTATTTATTGGGCAGATTTCTTAGCTTCTTAAAGCCTCAGTTCCCTTAACTGTAAAATGGAAATAATAATTAAGATCACAAACAGTAACGTGTATGAAATGCTTGGTAGAGTGTCAGACACGTAGATTTCTAAACTCTTCACCATAATTAAGCAAAGCATAAAATGATTGCTATTTTTCTCTGAGCCCTAAAATGGGATGCACGATTTGAGAAAGACTTTTTTTTTTTTTTTTGCTTATGAAATTTTTGAGATGAAGAGTCTTACAAAGATAACAAGATGAAGCTGTGTTGGATTTTTCATTTCACAAATCCCCTTTACACAACTCCTGGATGAGGATGGGGGTAAGGGATAGGGAAGGTTTTCAAGGCCAGGTCTGCATTGGGAGGCAGGGGCCTGAGCTGTAGTCTCAGATCAGCCATAAACCAGTTGTGTAAGGCTGAGAGCAAGACGTCCTGTCCTTCTCTGGGCTCAGATTATTTGTGTAGAAAGACAGGGTTGAACAGATGACTGTTAAGGTCATTGAGAGCTCCGAGAGTCCAAGATGCTATATTTCTGGTCATCTCTAAAAGTCTTTCCTGCTCCATCAGCCATGCCTATGACAGGGTCCCTGGGAAGATGACAGGCCATCATGGGTGGTGTCAGTGACTCCTCATCTCTGGCTGTCAGCCTTGAGCTGCCTGACCCCTCTGCTCATGGCACACAGTCCCACATGTGTGGCTACATGCAGGTGGCCACTCACAAGGCAGGGCTCCTCAGCCTTTAAAAACCATGTCTTTCTTTGAAAGACATAAAACAAAAATCCTACACTTTCTCTCTTCTGTCCACGCTGGGAGACACTTATAAACCTCCTTCGAACCCCCCAGTGGCTTTCCTCCTTTGCACGATATGATTTTGGGGCTACCTTCTTTGTCCCGCCTTGACCCAGGCCTCCCTAAACGCCCAGCCTCAGCAGAGCTCATAAAAGGCCTTCAGAGCGCCAGATTCAGCCCATGGATGGCATTACTGATCCCCTCAAAAGGAATTTCAACAATTGGAATTCATTTTCAATGTTTAAAAATGAGAAGATTTCACATAAAACCCAGATTTCCAGCTTCTTTCAAAAAAATTTTAAAAAGGGAAAATATAACCAGAATTTTCCCAAGCAATGTGGCCTCATTCTTACACCAGAGGATGAGGAGTCTGGCCAGGACCTGGGCAAGGCAATGCCCTGACTCCCCACTCCAGGATGTCTCAGTAGCAAACTGAGCACTGTGCCTTCTAACCTCTTTTAGCTGCCACAGGCCTGTCATGTTAACCAGTCACCCAAGACCCTTGTTGCAAAGATCCCGCTTTGGAGAACCTCACTCCTGTGCCCCTGGCTTGCTTCAGTCCTGTAAGTTGCCTGTCAGCTGCCACAGGCCTGTCATGTTAACCAGTCACCCAAGACCCTTGTTGCAAAGGTCCCGCTTTGGAGAACCTCACTCCTGTGCCCCTGGCTTGCTTCAGTCCTGTAAGTTGCCTGTCAAGTCCTGGTGGGCTTTTGAGTCAGTGCTTCTGCTCTTAGGTTCATACATGAAGTCAACCTTCATGAGTTCTAGTCCTTGAAGATTTAATCCTTGCAAACACACAAATCCCTGGAACAAGATTTGCACTTGGAGCTTTAAATAAATTATATGTGACTGTGCAAAAGGCTCTGAGTGCATGTTTTGCTAACAGCAGGGAGGAAAAGCTCTGAGAACACAGTCAGGCTGGGTCAGAGGATTAAGCCAAGAATCTGGGAGGGTTGGGAGTGAGGGTGGAGCTGGGCAAGGGACTGAAGGTTTTTACAATACTTCCTCTACTTGTAGTTGTGAGAGTAAGCAAGAGGCAGGAAAAGATGGGGAGCAAGATGGTTGTCTCTCCTGGAAAGTGATTCTCCTCTTTCCCTGACTAGCTCTGCACATTCTCTGGGGTCAGTGGTGCTCCCAGCCCTTTGCTATCTGTAGGAGGACAAAGAATCCTCATGGGCCAGAGAACAGTGGAGTGGACACTTGGAGAGGAGGTTTGGAGCAACCTCTCTGCAACTAATTTTAGGACAGGAACACATGCAAACAGCTTATTGCCTTTGGACCTGATTTTCCTCAGAGGCTATGTTGCCTTCCAACTCCATACTTGTATAATTCTGGTGTCCGTTGTCGTACCATAAGACCTGTGTTTGGCCACGTATGAAGGCCACTAGTGCAAACTTGCATTAGACTTACCAGGATCTACCATGGTTTGTTTGCTAAAGAATCCACAGGTGAGTCCCGTCAAAAGCAATCCTGAAGGGGCCGAGCCCATGGTGTACTCGGGAGAGTGTGGCGCTGGGAGCACAGCAGCGCTCCCGCCGCGGGTTTGGATCCTATATAGGGATGGCCGGTGCACTCACTGGCTGAGCGCGGTGTGGCTGGTCTCAAAAAAAAGGACAAAAAAAAAAAAAAGCAATCCTGAAGAAATTGCAGTCAAGAGAAGGTCTGTTTTAGAACTATAGTGTCATTAAATCAGAGCTAGTGAGGGCAATACCACGGGTGGCTAATGTCAATCCATGAGACCGAGTTCAACGTGCCCGTCAATGAGTGACCTCAGGAAGAGTCAAAGGCCATGAAATCAGTATCTACATAGTAACTTCAATACAACATTCAGCGTTACCTTGAACTGAGTCATTCACTTGAGGATTCAGCCACTGAACTGAATGCAAGAATAGATGCCCAACAGAGTACATGTGCAGACAAAGGAAATTCTGACTGAGGAGATAATTTCCATTGATTTAGACATACAATGAAAGTTTTTACTCCTGTGCAAAATACTTTAACGGCCAAAAGCTTTTTGCTTTGTACTCTTAAAGCTCTCTCTAACCCCAGTTCCCTAGAAATAGCAAGCATACTATGTCACATTGAATTCCCTCTGTCAGCTGAATTGTCTGGCATGGAATTTTGGGGTTGAATCATTTTGTCCAAAAAAGAAAAAAAATAGGCCATTTGCTTTTTTTCTCCATAATTCTTTTGTTCAATCACCCAGCACTTCAGCCAAATTCTACTGAAGGAATGAAATGTGGCTTACACTGCGTGCAGATATGATACAAAGTCTGGGTTCTCCACTGAAGCTGCCAGAATATTAAAAAAAATAGTTAAAAACATGAATTCTGCCATCCTTATGCAACTATAATTTCTGTATATTTTCCTTTAACCTTTTGTATGTATATTTATATGGCTGTAATAAAAGTTAACATATGATTTTTTCTTTTGTCCTTTTAACTTCCCAAACTTGCTACATAGGCTTCCTTTTTAATGACTGGAGAATAATCCGTACAATGAATATTCCATTGTGGTAGATTGCAAAACTGCTTCTACTTCTTCACTCCTCCCTGTTTCTACATCCTTTGCAATGTGATTTTGCAGCTCCTCCCATCAGGGCATGAAGATTATTTTCCAGCCCTTGGAATATGGGCCAGCCTTCTGATTTGTTCTGGACCACAAAGTATAGCAGAAGTGATGGTGAGCCAATTACAAGCCTGTGTCTCAAGAAACCCTGCACACTTCTGCTTGCCTCCTTGGAACCCTGCTGTACACAGACTTCCATCATGAGAAAAATCCCTAGCTAGCCTGCTAGTGGAAAGAAGCCCTAGTCTTCCCAGCCATCATAGCTAAGTCTTCCTAGACCAATTAGCTTCCAGTTGACCTGCCAGCTGACCACAGTTGCATGAAGGAGTCCATCTGAGACCAGAAGAAACAAAATAGGCCATTCGATTTTTCCAGTTGGATCTGTAGGTTTGTGTGCAAAAACAAATGCTTACTGTCATAAGCCAAAGAGTTTTGGGGTGGTTTGTTATGCAGCAATGGCTAACTGATACAGCCATCGATTTTTCCAGTTGGATCTGTAGGTTTGTGTGCAAAAACAAATGCTTATTGTCATAAGCCAAAGAGTTTTGGGGTGGTTTGTTATGCAGCAATGGCTAACTGATACAGCCACAATTCTCTTAACTGTTTTCCTTTTCTTGTTTATGCAGGTGTTTCCAACTTTTATATATTATAAAACAATGCTGTGATGAACACCTTGATGAAAGTAGAGATTGTTTCTATGAAAGTTTTTATTTGATTTAAGCAAATGGGCAATTAGATTATATGATCTGTAACAGCAATACGATTGAGTGAAACTGGGGTCATCCCTATAGAATTACTACACAGCAAATATAAGCTTCTGTATTGCATAACTGTTTTATGTGTAAATGCATGTAGGAGCAGCAAACATGCACTTTCCTTGTGGAAACATGGCACATGATCCCATCCAATCTCAAACCAGGCAAACCTCAAAAAACCTCAGTAGCTCATGGAAACTTCTGTTTCATTTGGGCAAACCCTGAGCATATTGACTCCTCTCGAATGGTTCCAAGCAGTAACCCACATTCATTTTTTTGTTTTACCAATCCATCTTCTCTCCTCCAGAGAAACCATGACCACCCCAATGCTTGGGTACCTCTTGAAAAGGCCACATCATTTGTTGAGTAAGTTGTGGCCACTTAGAAGGTATATTGGTGGCAGGTCTCTAGCAAGTCATTTGCTTAAGTGAAAAATTATTCTATTTAATCTAAGGACTGCTTCATATAAGTTGAAATGTCCGAATAATAATAGCACTGACATTTATAGTATGTCTTCATTGTACGTATATAGGCCTTGCCCAGTCGTGGTCTATGTCACGCCACTCCAAGATGATTGATATTTAAGAAGAGCATTTAAGGGAAATACTGGCCATCAAAGATCCATGGCTTTCTGGTGATCTAATTTAGTACATACATCACCTGAAAGCAATATAGCCATGTTATTTATTTTAGGTTCCTTGGTTCATCATTATTATTGTATTACTGGTGTTGTAATTTCATTGTTATTAACATCTCTTTATGAAGAGAAAACCTCATGAAAGACGTTTTTGGAGCTTTGAAAATCTGTTCTTTTTGATATTGTTCTTTGTGTTTTTCACCATTTCTTACATAGCAAACCAGACAGTCAATTCTATTTAGATTTTGAGGCTGTTTTATAGTATCTCTCCTTGATGAACTGCTATGCTTCCTTTTATCAGCTGTTGGGAATAATGATGCTGGGCCTGTCATCCCGTTTTTGACTAACAGAAAGCTCAGTTGCAGTATGTGTCTTCACCTGGATCGTTCTACAAGTCCTCCTCTCCCTGTGGTCTTTCCCTTCTGACTTATTCCTTGTTCATATCTTCGTTATAATGCTTCTATTATATTTACATATTCTTGCAAGTTCCTTTGAATACTTTTTAGTAGTATTCCTGCCCTATCCTGACTGTGTAGGCCTCTGGAAGTGACTTAGTCATTCTGACCACTTGCTTTACCAGAAAACAGAGCTATCCTCCTGGAATACAGAGCCAGCTCGTCCTTTCCTCATTTCACAGAGAAGGAACTGGAAGCTCGGAAAGTCTGCTTACTTGAGGAGTGTGGCAAGTGATAGGACCAGCTCTAACAGAGGCCCTGACTCGTGCTCTGTTTGAATTACATACATGATGTCCATTATTCTTTTATGAAAAATGTGGAAAACACACCCTGTATCATTTGACTCAGTGTAAGGGTCTTCAGGATTAAGAGAAAGATACTAGACATTTTTATGTCTCATGTCAGTGAAAGTTTTATTTTCCAAGCATTTCTGGCATTTACCTCTTTTTACCCAAATCTAAATAAAGTCCAAGAGATTGGTGAGATAATTTGCAGTTTAAGTCCTGAATTTTATAGCGTTCTTATTCACTTATATAACTCTAGATTCTTGAGTTATACCCACTAAGAAACCAAGGATCTGGGTTATCTGGTCCAAGACTCTCCCTCTCTCTACCCCATTATCCTGAGACTCCAGACTGAAATACTGACAAATCTTCCGTATTCCACCAGGGGCCACTTGTCACCTTCATATGGGTGGAAAAGAGAAAGAAAACACTATAGGTGCCTGCCTCCCTCTCCCCAAGCAGTTGGTGGCTCAGGTTGGGATCATTAGGAGCAAAAGAGTTCCTTGTCCCCCCTCTGTACCTGGTATGGTCCCCAACATCCCTCAGTCCCCACTTTTCTCAAGGCTCTTCCTGCACAGCACTGTCCCATGAGACCAAGGGCTATTATGCACCTGAGGTCTGCTTGGGTCAGGCACCTATCCAAGTGATCATGTAAAATTAGACCCAACTTGTAAAACTGGATCATTTGCATCTGAGGGGCCACCATATAATAAAATTGCATCTTCCTAAAAAAATGTTTTTTTAAATGATCGTTTCATGTTTTTATTAAAAACAAGAACTTAGCTGAACTAAGGAACTCTTGTAATAAGCATCAATAATTAGCTGCATACTGAAAAACTTCCAACTTTTATTTGTAACCTGCTTTTTTGAAAGGAACGCCTAATGAACCATCTCAAATCAGATACATGAATGTGTTTTACAGAAAGAAACTAGAATCTCAAAATGTTCTCTGAAACAAATTGGTTAATCAGTCCCCACCTTTTTGCTGCTTCCTGAACAGGGATTCCACTATTAATAAAGCCCTCTATCTTCTTATTACTGCCTTTACTGTCTAAATAAAGAATGTACGCATAGTCTGGGAAGGAGACAGTCAAGGTCAGGATTTCATCCCAAATTGTCTCCAGGGTGGTAGTTCAGGTAACCAGTTCTCAACTAGTTACCTGTCTGGGAGAAGAAAGCCTAGATAAGGCGAAGAAGATGGGAAGAAAGAAAAGTGGTGAATCAGAGATAATCCAAATAATAATAAAAATGAGGATAATGTTGATTAACATGAATTGTATTCATATCCCAGGCAGTCAATTAATCTGCTTCCTTCCTTCTTTTTAGACTGAATTGTCCATTTATTTACTAATTCACATAAACATTTACTGGATGCTCTTATGATAGGTTTTAGGTTAGATTGATTCATTCATTCATACCTTCTGTGAGCTGGACAGTGACATACAGCAGTGAAGATACAAAGTCCCTGATCTCAGAAAGTTTACCTTCTGATGGGATGTGGGGCAGATAACAGACAAGTACATGGCACGTCAGGTGGTGATAAGTGCTGCAAGAAATAAATATGTATATCATGCAGAGAAGAGTTGTAGTGACAGAAGCAGAATAGAAAAAGAAAAAAAATTTTATACAGGTTTTTAGATACAGTATGAATATAAATTTTGGTTGTGAAGTTTTAAAATTGTTAGGGTTTTTTTTTTCTTAGAATAAATTCAGATCATCTAAATGTCTTTCAGGCCGAAATTCTGAAATTTGGGCCCTAATTTGCTGACAACCTCTTTACTCTGCCTTTGTGCACCTTTAGAGATGGTACCTGGAGGAAAGAAAATAATCTAAAGAAACATGTGGCATGTGACCCTGGAGGTCACCTTGTCCTTAACTTGTAAATCACCATGCTGGGCCAGTGTGACGTCAATCAGCAAGGGTTGACAGATGATCCATCACTGTGTTCATACCATTGTGGGTTCCTGTTATTGTTTTTCTCCTCACATTTTTAGTTAATCATTTGTTTGAGTTAGGTTAAACACTCACGTGCTTTATTAGGTCTTTTTCTACAGTTTCATCTGGGCCAACCCTTCATGAAAATGCAGGTGTGGGTTGGGTAATTATTCATGGCTTGAGGCCCATTTCCTTTTCCTGAGGGGGTCATGCATTGGATTGAGAGGCCAGAATGAATGACTCCATTTGTAAAGCAAAATTATAAGTATCCATAGGTTCGAGGGCAGAATGTGCCACTTCCGACACAAACAAACTCACCTCAAAGGTCTTATTTCTATTCTGAAATTACTGTAAAGTTTAAAATAATTCCATAATGAGCCATTAACCTGAATCTGCATCATCAGATAACCAGAGAAGGGAGAGCAACCAGGATTGAAGAATAAACACAGGAAGGACTAGAACAGACACCACCAGGATTAAAAAAAACCCAGATTTGCTTACAAAGTACACTCTAACCCAAAGTTTCTGTGCTGAAAAGTCATTCCTAAGATATGCAGACATGAAGGGAATAGCTTAATGAAACTCTCCCACTTCCTAGCCAGGGTGAGGCACAGTGAAACAGCAGGAGGCCCTTAGAAAGTCTTGCTTTCTTTTCTAGTTTTTTCAAAAATATTCTCCTTCTTAGCTTTACAGCAAACAAGACAGATACTCCGGACCTGACTTGCTCCATCTGGGTTGAGAAGCCTTCTTTCTTCCCGGTTTGTCAGAAGACTCTTTGTCCTCAAAAACAGAAAAAGATAGATCTCACCATCATTAACAGCATATTTCTGACCAGAATCCAAATGAAACTTCAGACCAGACTGAAATCTTTCAAAGCCAGGCCGAGCCTAGGCTGGGTCCTGCTTGCAGGACTGCTAATGACTTGCTGGTAACCACCCAAGTCTGAGAAACCTACAAACGCTTAAAATAGGGCTTTGAAATTGAAAAAAAAAAAAGTTTCTTCTCTTAGTTCATCTCATCACCATCTGGCTAGCTTTAATAATCCTTATTGCACTATGATTAATTTTTTATGCCATAGATTTCTGCTAATTAATTGTAATTACCAAGAACAGGAAATTTCAGCACAACCCACCATGTTTACCCACAACAGCAAAGTTGGAGAACTTTTCTTTGAGAGACATTCGTAGGATTGCAGAATTTTAAAATCTGGGTAGGACCTCTGAAATTAACCGGTTCAAATCATTCACTTAATAGATGATGGAACCTGAGCAAGGTGGCCCAGGTTTTGCAGCTAGTTAGTAGCAGAGCCAGTAAGAAAATACTGGCTTCCACATTCCTGGTCTGGTGATGTTTGTATTATACTCCACTGCCTTGAAAACTAGCTCGAACCAGAAGCAGCCACTCCTCTCCTGTTGGGTGGATTCATCAAACCCAGGATGGAATTTGGTCAAAATGTCTCATTGCATCACCATGTTGCTTTGAAACTCCAAGTTCTTTGGACATAGAGTTCTTGTCTATGTGATGTGAACCAATAAATTCTCTGGAAAAAAATCAGTCCAAACACTTGGCTGGTTGATGTCTTAGAGGGAAAAAAACCTGGGTGATTAAATTTTAAAAATTGAATCAAGCATCTGTTTTTGCATCCTGTGGACACTCGTATTGGGTTTAAACAAGTTTTTCCAAAGCTGGGATTGGGGCATGGAATTGTGTGGAAATCGTGTATCATCAGCCCTGTCATGATAGCATGTGACTTCCCAGGACTCGCTAGGTCTCTGGGTGATGAGGAATCTGCTGCTTTAGTTCAGTGATTCTTAAACATCAAGCCATGTTTTTACTTTTAAATAGAAGAATTGTTATTTCAAATGAAATATGTTCGTGTAATCTCTACACATAAAATAGATAAAGGCAATATTGTATGTTTAAAGTGATCACTTTCCCCTTGCAAAGAACAATAAATGAGAAAAATAAAATGGTTGTAATGAACTAACATTTAAGATTGTGAGTTATAGGAATCAGTCTTAGTTTTAGTCTTAGAGCAGCGTCAGCACCTAAATGGTTTCTGCACGTGGATCTGCTGGTGTCATTACTTATTCATTTGGTATATCAAGTGCTGGCACACAATGGGCTTGTGGGACAGATGAACGCATCAATAGCTCCTGTCCTGTGAGCATACGAGGCAGGAACTACATCTTGATTTACTATTTCATCCACTCTGCCCCAAAATGTTACCTGCTGCCACAATTTTAATTACGAGCAGTGGGTTGCATTAGGAGCTCATGAGTTCGTACTGGATGAGGTTAACCAATGGTGGTACACAGGAGAGCTTGGAGGAACCAAGAGCTGTTGTCAGATCTGTATATTTAATGGGATCCTCTAACTGCATCGTGAAGGGGGAATCAGAACCAAATGTGCCAGCTTGCTTCATACAGACTCTTCCTCTTTATTGCATATTCTAATTAATGGCATTCTCTTCATCCATGTGGCCATCAGGACAGAGGGGTTTCTTGGTTGCTCTTCCAGCCTGACTCTCCTGCATCTCAGCCAGTGACAAGCCTTCTAGATTTCATGTGTGTGGCCCTTTTTGGCCTCTTCAGACTATATCCCCTTTGCCACTGCCTTGGCTCAGGTCTTGGCCATCTTTCACTTGGACTATTGCAATAATGTTCTAACTAATGTACTTGTCTCAAGAGTCTACCTTTTCTAGCCCACTTTGTGCTTTGTTATAAAATCTATTTTCTAAAACCCAGGCCTGGTCGGTCAACTTACTTGCTTAAAAAAAGCCTTCAGTGACTTCACAGTGTCTGTAAGTTAAATGTCAAACTTCTTCGCAGGATGTTCAAGGCCATACTCTTCGTTCATGCCCACTGCCCACCTCATGTGACCCTCATTTACCACCATTGAGGACACAGTTCTCTTTGGAGCCTCTGCTCCTCTGCTGGAGCTCTTCTGCCCGAAAGGCCCTGGCCCCCTCTCTGCCTTTCTTGTTCATCTCCCAGTGAACAGCACTTCCTAACAAGGCAGGAACCATGTCTCTGTTGCTCAACATTCTATTCCCAGTGTTTAGTAGTGTCTGGCACAAAATCAGTATCCAATACATATTTGTTGAGTGAATCAGAAAAATAAAAAGAGTGATAGATATGATTTGCATTTAATTAAAACTCAAATATATTTTCATTACTAGGAGGTGGTGTACTTGGAATGAGAGTGCTCAGTTCAGTTCAGCACCATTGCTCAATTCAGTTCAGCACCATGCATGGGAGGAAAGGCAAAGATTGATAAGATGCTGTCTCTATACTTTAGAGAATCAGATGGAAGGAATCAGTGCTGGCAGAAAACATGATAGCCATCATAAGAATGGGGCAGTGTATAATAGCTAAACTGAGGCAATGGTCTTCATGCTGGATTTCCTACCTATGATTTCTGCCTCCTCCAGTACAACCTGCACATATGTTTTCAGATTTATTCTTCTCAAGTGCTCTTTTGGACATATATGTACTCATTTTAAAAATCAAATATCCTGGGCTGACCGCTTAATTCAGTGAGTTAAATCACAGCCTCATAGGACCAGGGTCATAGGTTTGGATCCCTGTACCAGCCAGCCACCAAAAAAACGAAAAAAAAAAAAAAATCAAATATCCTTTGATTCTTGTCACCTACAGACAGAAGTCCAAACAACCTATTAAAGCCTTACAGCCTTCCCAAAGGATCCAGTCTATGGCTGTTATGACCTTTCCTTCTGGGATTCTGTCTTTCTCTGGGAGCCTTTTACATCCCACTAGTGTGTATAGTGTCATTCCTGGAAGGACTCAAAGAGCCATGGCATCAGGCATCAGCATTGTCCTGGGGGCAGTCACCGTCTGTGCTGGTGCATGACACCCTGGCTTGTCTGTATCCTGGGAGGCAGGTCTCAGTGGCCCAGACTGAACTCTGTTCTCTATTTCTTATGACCCCTTATTCTACTGCCCCTCCCCACCCCCCCAACCCCATGTCATGCATTCAGGGTACTTCTGCCTGCAGAGCCTCAGGAAAACAATTGTTGTTCTCTATTTTGACCGCTCCCTGCCCTACAGTCAGGAGCTAGTAGAAATATTTCTTAGCTTATCTTCTGGTGTCTTCCAAAGTCTGCTCCCTCGCTACTCTACAGCAGAATTCTGGCAATTAGAGCTCACCTGAGGAGCTTGCTAAAATGAAGATTTCTGAGCTCACCTTTGAGAATTGTGTATTTTAAATCAGTATTCTGGCTGATTCTGATGCAGCCACTCACTACATTTTGCAAAACATCTAGAGTGTGGTCACCAACAGTTCATCTGCACGTATTCTATTCATTCATTCATTTGTTCATTTATTCAACCACAAACATAGACATTTCTTCTATAGCAGAACTTTTAAAACAAGAATTGGATATGATGGGATCAATTAATTAAGAACAATGATTTCAGCAAAGTTGCAGGGTACGAAAACAACACAGAAAAATCAGTAGCATTTCTATACTCCAATAGTGAACATGCAGAAAAAGAAATCAAGAAAGCTAGCCCATTTACAATAGCCACCAAAAAAAAAAAAAAAAATTTAGGAATAGGGCTGACCAAGGATATGAAAAATCTCTATGAAGAGAACTACAAACCACTGTTGAGAGAAATTAAAGAGGATACAAGAAGATGGAAAGATAACACATGCTCTTGGATTGGAAGAATTAACATTCTGAAAATGTCCATATTACCCAAAGTGATCTACAAATTCAATGCAATCTCCATCAAAATTCCNTAGCATCCAGGAAATGCAAATCAAAACCACACTGAGATACCATCTCACTCAAGTTAGGGTAGGTAACATCCAAAAGACTGAGAACGATAAGTGCTGGAGAGGTTGTGGAGAAAAAGGAACTCTTATCCACTGTCGGCGGGGCTGCAAAATGGTGCAGCCTTTATGGAAAATGATATGGAGATTCCTCAAACAATTACAGATAGATCGCAGATAGATCTACCACATGACCCAGCTTTTCCACTGCTGGGAATATACCCAGAAGAATAGAAATCATCATGCCGAAGGGATACCTGTACTCCCATGTTTATTGCAGCTCTATTTACAATAGCCAAGAGCTGAACCAGCCAAAATGTCCATCATCTGATGAGTGAATAAGGAAACTGTGGTACATCTACACAATGGAATACT
>NW_007726669.1:346273-350173 GCF_000696425.1 Galeopterus variegatus
AAGACAGAATAACCACAAAAATTCCTTGAACTATTTAAGCCAAGTGCACAGATACGATGGGCGGGGGGGAGGGGTGGTGGTGAGGGGAGGGGACAAGGTGGAAAGGAACAGGTAAAGGGTCATGAAAATCAAGTACGATGTATTTTGAGAAGTAAAATTAAATTAAATTTAAAAAATAAGAACAATGGACTACATCTGTACTGTTATTAGTTATAAACAATTGCCTTCTAAAATCATCCAGTAATCATAGCTCCTTAAGGAAAAAAATGCTCCAGTCTACCCCCACACAGCTGCTTGGAGAAGCTGTGTGGTTTATTTGGCTCATCAGTGGAGGATAAGAAAATGCAAGAAACTTTGCCCTTACATGGTGATAGGAAAAGAAATGCCTCACTTAAGCTACATAAATGGCTTTGCTTGAAGATGTTTAGATTTTTAAGCTATGCTCTTATAATTTTAAAAATGCAAGAAACTTTGCCCTTACATGGTGATAGGAAAAGAAATGCCTCACTTAAGCTACATGAATGGCTTTGCTTGAAGATGTTTAGATTTTTAAGCTATGCTCTTATAATTTTAAAAAATTCTACAAGGAAATAACTCAACCATTGCACATCTGAAATTTAGCCCCTAAGTCCCTATATGATTTTTGATAATTGAATATTTATTAGGAACACAACTCTCAAAGTAGAGAGAACAAATTGTATTGGTTCTTTTAGTCTACTCAGTCCCAAATGCTGTTAGGGTAGGGACACAATGATAAAATTACAAACAGGGTACTCTTTCCTGGCTTCAAGAGGTGTGTCAGGGTTTTACAGATGGTGACATATGACAATCATATTTTCCCAAACCAAATATTAGGGGTCATGATGTGATATATGCTCCTACCATTCGAATGTGAGATTATTCTTAAAATTCCTGGATGTATGCTTGAAAGAGGAAAAAACATAAACTGTTTTTTTTTTCTATTTTATTCAATAACAATCAACGTAGAAGAAAGACTTCCGGACCAAATGTGTGGGCTTTTTTCCCCCACATATCAAGCAAGCAATCAATTCTGTGGCAGACACCAGCTGGGAGTCCTCCAACTCAATTTTGACACTATGTACCTGGAGATAGCATCAGATCCCACAGGTTGAAGAATCAGTCTCCAAGACTCCCACTTACCCCCCACACTTTCAAGTGCAAATTGTAAGCCACAGGTTTTACCTGTGCTTCTGACCCAGCAACTATAAAACAGGGCTCCTTCCTTGGGTTTGATTAATTTGCTAGAGTAGCTCACAGAACTTGGAGAAACATTACATTTATGGTTTATTATAAGGATATTACAAAGGATACAGATGAGGAGATGCACAGGGCGAGGTTTGGGGAAAGAGGCGTGGAGCTTCCATGTCCTCCTAGGGAGAGTCACCCTCCAGGAACCTCCATGTGGCAGCTATCCGGAAGCTCTCTGAACCCTGTCCTTTTGGGTTTTTATGAAAGCTTCATTACGTAGGCATGAGCGGGAAACCCAGCAAAGCCGGTCTGTTCAGATTCCTCATGGCCTCTCTGCGCAGCATCCCTTCCTCCTAGGTATGAGGCAGGAGGACCCCTCCTGAGATGGGGATCTATCACCTACAGTCAGACGAGGTAGGTGAGAGAATTTCTTTATGGCCAGCTCCAAGACAGAAAGGCAAGAGAAGATTAGAGTCCTGCCTTGGGGAGCCAGGACCATAGACGAAAACATATATATATCTCATAATAGCACAATGTTTTTCTTTCCACGTGAATTCACTACTTTTTTTCTTTTTTGGCAGCTGGCTGGTATGGGGTTCCGAACCCTTACCTTGGTGTTACCAGGTGGCCCTCTGTGAATTCACACCTGCAGGCAGACTGATCTACTCATTGTTTCCCAACCTTGCCACACACATTCCTGCTGCCTCTCCTTATCAAGCAGTTTCCCTTACTTGGAATACGCTTTTTTCTCTTGTTCTACTTATCTAAACCTAACCTGTATCCAAGATCTGGTTAATGCTCTGCCTCCTTTGTGAAGCCAACCTAAACCATCTCATACCACAATGAACTTCAGAACACCTCTCTCCCTTCTCGTCTACACTCTTGCTTGGCATTTAACTGATGCCAAGGCACTGTTACAGACCCTTTTGTGTACACGTCCCACCTCCCCAATTACACTACCACATGATCCTTTGGAGGGCAGTCATCACACCTCATGCATCTTTCTATTCACTAGATTGAGCATAGCATCTGACTTATAATGGGTGCTCCTTAAATCTAAGATATGGATGAAAAGATGGACATTGTCTATATTCTGTATTTGCCAAATTTTTTCTGTTCTTGCACATTCCATCATGCAGATTTTGAATCCTATTTATTTCTATGACATCTAAAATTTCAATGATGGATGTTGTCAGGTTCAAAGTTATCTCCCGGGGCAATGTCTATTTAAAACTGGGAGTCTCAAACTCATGCCTTCAGGGTCAGGCAAGTAACTAAGTTGGCCGGTACCCACCCAGCTCCACCTTCTTGCTACAAGGAGACACCAGGAAGGCTGAACCAAGCCTGTCTGTCTGATGGCCACATCTGGCTGGTGAGCTGATGGGTTGCAGCCTCTGTTTAGAGCACGCAGGGCTGACCAGGTTCACGCCTCTGCAGTGTATATTGCTAAGGCTCCAACTCCATCAGCTTTCCTTGGTCTTCTAAATCAGTGCTATGGCGGTTTGTTTTCCAGTTAAGTCTCTTTTACCGCCTTGATCCAAATGCAAATGCCTGGCTGGACCCAAGTGCAAAGAACTGTCTCCAGGTCTACCCTAACTAACCTAGGTCAGCCCCTTTGCACAAAGCCCCATTCTCAAAGATCAACAAAAGCTCACCAGGCAAGGCTCTTCGTTGCCTTCCCTCTCTGTGAGTTTGATAGCCAAAGATGCTCCGGCTAGTTCCAACTCTCTGCTGCCGCCAACAGGCCTTTGACCTCATTGCCTTGGCCATTAAGCCTGGTTAACCCTATGGGTTTCAGAAGTGACAGAGAAGGTCTTGCCATCTGAGACCGATCATGTATTTTGTGTCAAGTATTTTGTGGGTTTGGTCAGTAATTTTTGTTCTGGTTGTGTGTGGGAGGTCCTTTTTTTTAATAATTGTAAGTATATTCTGGTCTTTCTTCCATGTATATCCACCATCTTTCTTTTCTTCTGCTTAAAATAGCAATGCTATGAAGTAGGGAAGTCAGCTATTTTGGTAAAGAAAGAATAGTTAACTAAAAGAATGTGACATTTGGAGTAAGACAGATCTGGGTTATAATCCATCTCTATTAATTACTGGCTTAATGAACTTGGGCAATAGTTTTCTGTCCCCCCGGCCCCCCTCAAAAGTGCATCCTATAATAATATGCAAGCCACACTGTAGATGGTGTGCAATACTGGTTTTCTTTTCCTCCCTCATGAACTATTTTCACTTTGAGTATGGTAGCCACAATGCCAGCTTTCTTGCTACTGAAATTAGCAGCCACTGCATGGGAGACATTTGTAATCTACTTCTCTACCTCTCCCCTCCCCTCTTCCCTCTTCTGTCTGTGGTCTCTTAGACTCAGAGAATACATGTTGGGAAAATGTTTAGTCAGCAAGCCAAGCAGTCACTTTCCCCCAGAACTGACTAAAGGTGTCTCACTTGGCTTGCAAGCTCGGGTAGCCTCCATAGACTGTGAGCCACAACCCTCGTGCAATGTTAGTTATATGAAACCTAGGCAGCCTGCTACTTCCTGTCAAATAACACTGGGTCTGGTAGGGGCTCCTGGAAAACTAGGTTCTAGTCTGTAAACATAATAGCTAAATATGATTCTTCTAGTAACATCATAGTACAGAGAAGGACCTATTCTATATTACCATTTGTTGAATTCTTACTATGTTTCAGACA
>NW_007726669.1:350829-352877 GCF_000696425.1 Galeopterus variegatus
TTCTAGTCTGTAAACATAATAGCTAAATATGATTCTTCTAGTAACATCATAGTACAGAGAAGGACCTATTCTATATTACCATTTGTTGAATTCTTACTATGTTTCAGACATTTTACACATTATATCATGCAATCATCAGGAAAGCCTTGTGTGTTAAGCTATCATTCCCATTTTACAGATGAGGCAACTGAGGCTCAGAGAGGTTGCAGTAACTTGCTCAAGGTCATATAGCTAGTAGAGGTCAAAGCTGGGATTTGAACCAACTTCTGACTGGACACAAGTTTGTGCTGGTATGGGTTGTCCCACTGCCTCTAATAAGTATGAGATTCAGAGAGCCAACCTGTGGGAAGGGCAGCCTGCAGGGAGATAGATCTTCATTCTGCTTCACATGTAGCCACAGGTATTTGGCATCTCTCATTGCCCTATGGGGGCTTGTAAAGGGTAAGTTGAAGGCCAGTTTTAACTATGACACCATAAAATAACAATGTCAGATCATAGCCTCTTGTCTGTTTCGGCTCCAGTGTTGATTGATAGGTTACATTTTTAAAGATTGCATTGGTAATTCATGCTTTATTACTCCTGAATTAGCGTAATGCTTCAAATCATCTTGTTGTAATTCGGCATAATTATCTATAATTAAAAATAAATTCCTGTAGGGTGAGAATATTAATTCCTATCCAAATCTCTTTATTTCAATTGTGCCTATCAACCATTACCCAGCTCTTCTTACCCAACAACTCTGAGCACTTCTTGTGGAGCTAACTTTGCTCTGTTCTCTGTGTTTATACTTTCAGTTCCACTGTGTATTCTCTTTTTGAGATCAGCATTCTTCCAAGTATTCTGCCTTAGATGATGTTCTTAAAGGTATTGGCCTTTGTTTGGTTGGGTGGTTTAATTCACTGTGAGATTCTGATGAGGCACCTGTGTACAGAGTGTAGATGGAATTTCAGGAGAATCAAACAGCCCCTAGGACTGAGCTTCTCCAAGTGTGGTCCCCTGACCAGCAGCATCAGCATTGCTGGGGTGTATTAGAAAAGCAAATCCTTTGGCCCCACTGAATCAGAAACTTCTGGGGTGAGGACAAGTAATCTGGGCTTTAACAAGGCCTCCAGGGGATTCTGATGCATACAAGTTTGAGAATTCTACGCCAGGAGGAGTTAAGAACCCTGCCCTGGCAGGATGTCATTGAACATGCTGCAATAAATATCAGCACTTCCAAGAGCAGAAAGGGTAATTGATCCTTGCAAGCACTGAACTTGTTACCTTCACCAGATGTTAGCACCTGCTTCATGTTTCAGACGAAGGATCCATTGGCTCCCATGGGAGCAAGGAGGAGGCCGGTGTCACTATCTCCTTCCAGTGGGGGGGAGAACCAGCTGGAAACACCCCAGGGAAACACTCCCAGGTGTCTGGGAACATTACAGAAGATTCAGGGGTGATAGAAATGGGCGGGTCCTCTCACTGTGAACTTCAATGGCTCTACCCCCATCTGTCCTTGCCCAAGAGTCGACCTTCCACTGAGGCAAGGATGCTCTCTGGAGAACACAATTTGGTGCTTAGTGTTTCAAGAACTCAACTTTTGGAATCAATCTCTAAATTTTTCCATGTAGGAAGTTTTGTTTCTTGGCCAGAGAACTCTGCCATTAGAGCAGATCTTTTAACTCTTGTTTCTATGCTTAATTTTTATTATGTAAGAAACAATTACTTAGATTCATAAAAAAGTTATCACCTAAGGCCTGAATCTCTCTTGAGTAAATGTTTTGATGCAATTATTATTGCCCTAATTAACCATAATCATTTGCCCTTCAAGAGGGCAGAGACCTGATCTACTTGCTTGTAGTGAGTGCTCAAAATTTTGGGGTTAAATATGTGTATGTTTATTATCTCACTGAATTTTCAAAACAGTGCACAGAAATCTGAGAATCATTAGGGGGCCCCATTCTTTCCCTCTTTGCATTCCTATTTTAACCATAAAGTGAAAATATCTGCCCTTTTGTTTCATCCTTCACTAAAAGGAGGAGTGCCTGAATTCATCTGGCAAGTTTGTG
>NW_007726669.1:353371-377859 GCF_000696425.1 Galeopterus variegatus
GCCCTTTTGTTTCATCCTTCACTAAAAGGAGGAGTGCCTGAATTCATCTGGCAAGTTTGTGAAAAGGAGCTCTTGTTCCACACATCTGCCTGGACACCGCCGGCTGGTTGTCAAGGCTTGCTGGGTAAGGGGACGTGGGCAATGATTCCAGTTTGGCTAATAACGATGAGGATAGATTTGCCTATTTTCAGGGTGAAATATTTGGAAGCCCACTTGGTGATGGGACGAACCCACATCCGCCAGTCCAGCTTTATCGATCAGTCTTATATTTTGATTTCCTTCTCTCTGACCTCTTCATTTTCTCGATGGGTTCAGTTCTTTGATGCTGTGATGTGGGTGTTATTTAGGACCCTAACAAAAATTGCAGTCTTTTTAGGTTTTTCCTTTCCCTGTTATAATTCATGATCCCTGAGCTGACTAGGTCTGAACACTTTTTCTGTTTTCTACAAGTCCTGCTGGAAATCTTACTGAATTTCTTTTTTTCCCTGAAACTCCTTCCTTATTCAAGCACTAGTTGTTCTAGAAGTTTCAATCACTTCCTAATGGCATCCCCAGAGTCACTAACTAGAGAAGAATCTCTCACGTCCCCTATCTGCCTGTCTCGCCTGGGCTTTAGTAAGAAAGCTGCTGGAGTGGACCACATTCCTGCCCACCACACAATCTCCCTGCCCACTGCACCTGATTAGACATGGGGAAGGGCACTTGGCTCATGAGCAGAGACTCAAGGGAATCGAATGTCTACCTGGTTTGCAGCCTATGAGGCAGCTTGGCACAAAAGCTGTGTTCAAATAAGGTCAGAAAATGATTAACTAGGCCAAACAGAATTCATCTTTGAGGGAATTGAATTGGAGATGTGGGAAATCACCTTCTAATGGAGAAGAAGAGCCCAAGGAAGAAAGTATAAGGATGCTGGAATCTGACAGTGACCGAGGCTTGTTAAAGTGACACCAGAGACAAATCACTCAGATGCTGCTGAGGTTGCTGGATGGATAATTAGGTTGCTAGAACTGCCTCGGATCCTACGTATGCTCATGCCCCAACTCCAGCACTTTTGGGAATCTGGATATGTCCTTTTTTTTTTGCAGCCAACAAAGCCCAACAAAGATTCTCACAAACCAGGATGCTTCTTTTGTCTCCCCTGAATTTCCTTTTGGCTTCTCCAGCTCCCTTAAGGAAACTTCTGTATGGTATTCCTCAGCACAACCCACAGCATCTCTCTATTCCATACCAAGAAATTCCATCTGACCTCATATATGGCCCCAGAGTCCCAAGAAATCAATGTGGTAGAACAGAGGAAGCATGTGGAACAGACATGGGAACACAGTGTGCAGGCCAATCTTAACCCTCCGCTCCTCCGCTGGTTTGACTCAAGTATTTGCAAGAACATATTTTTAAATTATTTCTAATGTTTGAAAAAGAGACTGCCCCCCAAAATCCAGATTTCTGGATTCTCTTGAAACTCTGAACACCTGACAGCACTGGGGCTCCTTTCCCCTGGGAGCAGTCATTGGTCAGAGCTGAGCAGAGGCTAGCCGGTCCCCCTCAGTGGAACACATCTTTACCTCTTCTTCCTCCCTGTCCTGCCTTGGTCACTTATGTTGTCTGTTTGCCCCATACTATCTTTTGGCTTTGCACTCACAGAGACAGATTGAGGGAGCAGACGTATGAGGAAGAGGCTGTTTCTTAAGCCAGAGCTAGAAAGATTGTGCAGGAAGAGATGCGAAGGTTGGGAAGCGGCCATATCAGTAAAGGTTTCCATGAGTGCAAAAGTCAGATGGCAAAGGGTGAAGAAGTCCATGATAGTCACATTGCGTATTAGAAATTCAAAGAACTGAGTCATGAAATGCAGAAGAGAGATACAGCAGTTTCGGAGATGTAAAATAGTGACCATTGATAATGTCTTCAGAATTACAGAGACCTATAAAAGAAGGTTAATGAAGAGTATTAAGCTTATGATATGAGGGAAAAATAGGTATTGTTCAAAAGGGAGGTGGCATATCTATGACAAAATACATAAGGTGGGTTGGAGAGTTCTGATTACACATGGGGAACGTTAGTTTTCCAGAGCTAGAGAGAACTCATCTGTCTCCTCTGAGATTTGTAAACCCCTGTGGCATTTTGTCCAAGTTTTAATTTTCCTTTCAGAATGGAAGGAATCTGAAAAAGTTTGGATTCACAAATGATAGTGGCAACTTCTTTTTAAAAAATGTCCCACAATAGTTTTTCATCAAATATTATCCTGTGGCACTCTTTCCTGTTCTCAGTGCCCTTAGGAATATTGCATATAAAATAACCACCTCAAATTTAGAAATTTCATTTACAAAAAATACAATGTAATAGCCAGTAAACATTAATTGTGTAGTCCACCTATAATCACCGAGAATGACGACTTCAGTTTATAAAATCCATGGGTCTCAACCCACAACTGCTGACGCTTTCCTCCACTGGAGACCTCGAGATAGGCTTGGCTCATGCTCTGCTTCCTCGCCTTCCTGGGAGCCTTACTAAACGCACCCACTTCTGTCTCCCTCACACTCCCAGACTAGAAACACTCGCTCTGGAGTAAATACTTGACTATTCCTCAGGGCTAGCTCTTCTCACATAGCCATGGCCAGCACTTGAAGGAAGCCAGGGATTCTTTCAGCTTCACTCACTTGAAATGCCACATCTCCTTTCTTCTGTGACCTCAAGCTCCTCACTTTCTGCTTTTTTGAAATCCATAAACTATGTGATAATTTTTGCCTCCCCGGCTTCATTTCTACCTGAAGCAGCCACATGCCTGAACTCCTGTCTGAGTTCAGCAAGGGAAGAGGACTTGGCTCCTTTCGCTGGTGGCTGCCATCTACTCCTCGACTCTGATATTCCCCCCGTCCCTTCTTGCTAGTTAGCTGCTTCTCCCAGCATAAACTCCTTTCCCTACAGCAACTCCCACAATGCCCGGCTGTTTACAGTTTACTATGGGGTTCATAATATTTATTTAATGGGGAAGGTTTCAATTACACCTTAGCTGGCTCATCCTCTTTAATTCATACTCCCACGACCTGCTCTCATTACCTATTACTTCTAAATATTAGTCACCTACGTGGAGGGAAGACAGGAAAAAGATCTTTCTGGGCTGGTCTGATTGTATGGATCTTTTCAAATAACCACTAATCATCTGAAAGAAAAATCAAAGTCTGCGGGTAGTGAGAGATTTGAAGTATTCACAGCATCAACATTGTTTGAAGCTGGAAAGATCTTGGAGAGAATTTAATGTAAATTCTTACTTTGCAGATGAGGCCTGGGGGAGAAACGACTTAGTATCGTTTTATTAGCTGATGAAAGATCTCCTGTCTTCCTGGCAAGACCTTGTGCATGAACACTTGTGTTCTGGTTTTGGTTTCTGCTTTGATAACATAACCATAACTATGTAGTCAGATCTACATATAATGTGGTTATGTGTGTGTGTTTGTGTGTGTGTGTGTGTGTGTGTGTGTGTATACAAACACACGTATCTGAAGAATGGTTCCCAAACTTGTCAGAACCATCAGAGTCATCTGAGATGCCCTTTAAAAAAGACAGTAGTGTGGGCTCCTATCAGACGTTCTGAAACAGAATCTCTAAGGCTGTGCCCAGGAGCCCAGGTCCGGCCTTGGGGATGCTGCTTTGTATAACTCTCCTGCCCTCCACCCCCTCTTTTTCTCCCACTCATACTGCATTTTCAAAGATTGGTCCCAGTATTCATAATGCTATTACAAGTGTGAAAAGGACCCTGGTGGGTTTACTATGTTCTCATGGTAGAAACCAGAAACATGTGCGCATGTGGCAGCCCGCAGCTGTGAGCACAAGGCCCTGTGTCTTCAAGCAGAGCTCAGAGAGCCCGTAACTGGCTCTGTTTGTGTGTCTATGTGGAGGAGGAGACCGGCTCGTGAGCACTACCTGCAGCCCGTGGCTGATGCCTGGGGAAGCTGCCGCATGAGTCAGGCCCACAGAGCTTTGTGGATTGGAGTCCTTGGCAGCTCAGCAATGATTCAGGGGCACAGCTGAGACCTCAGTGTGCTAGGTTAAGTGAGTGAGCTACTCTCCCTGGCATGGGGTTGGTCCTGTCTTGATGGTAGAGAGTCACCCTCACCTGAACAACCATGTTCAATCACCACCACCAGCAAAATAGATGGAGATGAGGTTGTTTTCTCCTGGAATCTGCCCTGGTGTGTGAGTGCAAGGAGAGCCATAGTGTTCTGGGCTCAAATGGGCAGAACGAACAGCTTGCAGTGACATACATATTTACTAAAGCTTTAGCTTCATCCATTAGCTGTCTGCACTCAACGGTGGTTATCCATCAGGCAGATACACAAGCTGGAGGATCTAAATTCCCACATATGGTTAGGGATGGACAAGTCCCCTCTGATGCAGGACTCGGGCAGTCCTATGTGAAAGAAATGAGATTGACCAGTGACGTGAGTGCTTTCTCCAGCCCCACTGTGGACAGTGAACACACCTGCATCAGTTCAGGCACTCCTTCTTGATCCTTCTGAGGGTGAGATACTGGCTCTTTCACCCTGCAGATGCCCTGGGAGTGGTAGAGCTCATAAATATTCACTCTCTTCTGCTTTTATGGCTCTGATTGCACTCAAAGCCTTGCTGGCTGGCAGGACAACCAGAGGCTGAGGAATGGTAGAAGAAACTGCGTCATTTGGATTTTTTGGCATCATTTTCTCTCAGAGTTGGGAGAGTGCCTCTGCTACCGCACACCTGTGAATCATTTAGGAACCAGGAGCCACAGAGCAGAGGGTGGACTCCTTGCATAACAAAAGCTTTCCTGCAGGCCAAAGGGCTGATGCGGCCAGACCCACTGTCTCCTTCCAGGTAGACAGGAGAGTGCAACACGCATGATCTGCAAGTGTTTTCATTCGTTTGTTTTTATCCTGGATCCTTCAGGCATTCTTGATGAAGAGCCAGTCTTGAGAGAGGGGTTTCTTGACCAAGAGTCCAGTCTGTGTTAAAGGGGCCTAGTGGGGCAAGTGAGTTGAGCCCCATAGTGGAACTACAACTACCAGTAAGTGGCAAGACCCCTCGACAGCGCTATCTGGCAGTTTCTCTACTACCCAGGCACAGGTGGGAGTGCTGGGTGTGGGCACCGTGAGTTACAAGGAACCACGACCCATGATGACCAGGTCACAAAATGAGAGGGGCTGGTATTATTACAAGAAGCTAGAGGCCATGAAGGAGGCTCTCTCCTAAGGAACCACAGTATGATTGGGCCACACAGAGATGAGAACTGGAGGCGGTATGGCTCTAGGGACCAGGGCACTTGGCATGGTGGGTCCTTGTGCTCTGCCATGGAAGTGGCTTGGCCACCTTGAAGGAGGCTCTCTCCTAAGGAACCACAGTATGATTGGGCCACACAGAGATGAGAACTGGAGGCAGTATGGCTCTTGGGACCAGGGCACTTGGCATGGTGGGTCCTTGTGCTCTGCCATGGAAGTGGCTTGGCCACCTTTGGTCCCTGCTGCTCTCGATGTGTGTGCCTCAGCGTTTCCTCCCCCACCCTCGACAAAGTACCTTCTCTACTTGACATCTGCTTAATCCTGGTTTCTATTTTGTTACAAGTTCGGCTTGCTTTTAACACCAGCTGACTCAAGGCTACTTGTGGCCTTACCCAGGGCACCCTTTCAACCTCAGCCCCCATGGCTAACAGCCCGAGTCTCTGTGTATCTCCCACTTCAAAGTCCTGTGAGTAAGGACATGACTGGCCCAGCGGATCCCCGTTTGGGCTCAGTTCTTTATGACAGGTCACATGATAAGACTGGATAGGCAGCCCTTGAAACAGGTGTCTACTTCCAGTCCAATCAGATGAGGACAGAGATAATCGGGACATACGTAGGGCTGCTGCTTCAGCAGGGGCTCTGGGTAGGACTGTGGCCCTCAGAAAGGGCTGTGGACGTGACCTAACCACATTTTACTACAAGCAACAAAGAGCTAAACACTTCTATGAAAGGGAAAAGCAACACTTCTAATTACAGACAAATGTCGTAAATTTGGATATTATCACTAAGTACTTAAAATATGGAGAAAATTTCAAGTGGTCTTGATAAACTATTCACAGGATAACATAATGTTGCTAGAACCAATAATCAATTAGTTAATTAATAAACAAAGCCACTAGTAAATTCAAGGTAAAGCAAATTATACACCGATGCAAGGATGGTGGGGAAGGGGAGAGATAAGGGTAAAAGAGGCTTGGAAATCCAAGCACAAATGAAATATACAGATCTGGGGGTCATGGTGGAACACAAGCACTGCAGAATCTGAGCAGACAAAGTATGCACAGGAATGCTGAATCAGAACATGATGTGTAGGGGCCAGAAGAATTTCTCCTCTTCTCAGCATTGGCTAAATTCTTATTACATTTAGTTTTGTTTCCATATTTAAAATGAAAAAGATACTGAGGAGATTGGGGGATGTGGGGTGAAAGGAAAGAAATCAAAGGGATATAAAATAATAGTTGGATTCCTTCAGTCTGGGAATTAAAAAAGAAAAAAAACAGGCTAAGGGTTGACTTTTAAAATTAAGCCTCAAAATCCAAGGCAGCAGATGGGTGGACTACCTTTTATTCCAATGCTACAATTAAAATCAGAGAGAAAAATGGGGAGGCAGAAACTATTGGCCAGTTGATTGCCAAGCAACCAAAGGGACAAGCCAATTCACTTTTCTTAACAACAAAATAATTGGACTATGTCTGAACTGTGTGAAATTATCTCCATTTTAAAAACACCAAATGAGTTTGATTATTCAGTAATCAATTCACTCCTCAGCACTAGCTTGTTAAATCGGCCAAAATAGCTGATTTGATTCCAAAAATGTCAATTCGGTAGCACCATATAAGCACAGCTTCAGGCATTGTGTGAGAATGAGTTCTAGAAACGGAGCTTTAATCACTGTTTTACCCAAAGAGACAGCTGACATAAGCCGAGTCATGACATTCACTCAGAAAGTGGAGTGCCAGTGACATGGATGATAGTCTGCTTTACCTCCCTCATTGAACTGCAAGAGATATAGCCATTCATTCAAAAACACGCTGCAATGCAATTGTGACACTAACTACCCTGGGTGAGCAGAGACTTGGGCGACAGGTTGAGGGCCGTCCTCCATAAGAGTCCCCTCACTTCAGACACCAGCCACAAATTCCAGGGTCTTCAGGCCACCCATACTGCCAATTAACGGGCTACAAATTCAGGGATTCTCACTACCTGCTCAGGTGCAATAGTTTTCTAGAATAACTCATAGAACTCAGGGAAGCCCCATACTTATGATTACAGTTTTATTATAAAGGAGTCAAATCAGGACCAGCCAAAAGGAAGAGACTAGGGTGAGGCCTGAGAGGGTCTCAAGCGCAGAGCTTCTGTGTTCTCTCCCCATGGAATTAGGATATGTCACCTTGATGTGTTCACCATCCAGGAAGGTCACCCAAGCCTCAGTGTCCAGAGCTTTTATTGGGGTTTCATTGTGTAGGCATGACTGATTGAATCATTGGCCACATGTTTGAACACAGTCTCCAGCTCCCCTCCTGGAAGGCTGGGCTAATATCACATGTCTCAAAGCCCCAAATCTCTAATCACAGGGCTGCTCTTCTGGCACAGCCAGCCTCCATCCTGAAGCAATCTAGGGGCCCAGCATGAGTGACCTTATTAGCATAAACTCAGGTGGGGTCCCAGGAGCCACTGTCTTCTGATGAGGCTGGGGGCTCCCAAGTTGCTGCAGTTGCTGCTGCCACTTCTCATGGGGAGAAACACAAAATGTAGGTGGCATTCCTGCTTCCTAAGCTGCCTCCAGGTGGCTTGCCCTTCCCCACCCTCCTTCCCCTTCTCCTTTCAGACTCTTCCCCCAGCTCTAACTTCAGGCCCCCACAGCTCCATGATGGGGAAGTTGCTCTTTCCTCCTTTCCTGCCTTGCACTTTGGTTCAGTTTATCTGTGTCCCAGGATAATGACAGTGGAATATGTATCCCAAACCCTCCACCTGCAGTCCCTAAAAGAAACAGTTTGTCATCAGTGCATTTCCCAAGGTCTGGATTGGGCTGCTTCCACGGTGCGTACCTTTGCCCTTTTCCTCGACATCACCCACAATAACCAAGAGCAGAGGCCTGTAAGTGCCTGTATGAAGCAGCCTTCTGTGTACCTACCTAGAGAGCAAAACCAAGCTCTGGGGAGGGAGTAGACCTAGCAGGCAGGATGCGAGCAGGGAGGAAGGATGGGGAGCACAGGCCTTCCTGCAGACACCGGCTGTAGGCCAGAACCGGCCAAGCACGGCCTCCTGGGGAGCCCAGGCTGCTGGGGCAGTCAAGGCCAACTGCCTGAAAACAGAATTATAAAGGAAGGATGGCAGCAAGAGTGACAGCACTGGCTGCTGCCCTCTCCCCTCTCCAGGCCAGGGCTGCTCTGTGGGTGGCCCTATGGGACACACACACTCCAGTTGTTTTTGTTGTGGGCAGGTCATCATGGAGACACAGGCCACTTCTGGTTCTCCTCCTAGCTCCCTGACATGTAGTCTAGAGGGGTGGTTTGGCATCAGGTAGACTTGGGTTCAAATCCTGACTCTGCCAATTGAGAGTTGTGTGATGCTGGGTGGATTACTTGGTCTCTCTGAGCCCTGTTTACTGTGCGGACAAGGAAATCCTAAGATCTTCCTCATGTTGTTGTTGTGAGGATTAAGTGAGATAACATCCATAAGGCTCCCATGTTACCTGGCACAGCAAGAGCATTTCCCTTCCTCCTCCCTCATCGTCAGGCCCCTAGAACCTCTACTCCTTCTGGGCCCAGCATCCTGCATCTGTGCATGGCTGCAGGGCCTGCTCCATTTCTTACTGGGCTGTGACCACTCAGGACCCCCCACTGTGCACCAGAGTCACAGCTCACAGTGAGCATGCTCAATAGAGCCTATCCCTCTCCCCGCTCCCCTCCCAGCCTCCCAGCCGACTCGACTCGTCATGACCTGAGGTTGTCACTTACGTGCTGTGATTTCAGCAACACGAACAAGGCCTTTTTTTTTTTTTTTGCTCCATCCCCCTCTTCCAAAACAAAAACAAGATCTTTCCTCAACCGTGCCTGGTAAAATTCATCTATCGGCATTTTTTTCTTTTGCTTTATGGCTTTTCCATGGTTAAAATGCAAATTTTCTTAGAAGTCATTATATGTTAAGCCTGACATTTGTGTATCAGTATGAACAAGCAAGTCACATGCTGTCTTCCAAGGTCCACGCGGGGAGGGCCCGACAAGGACGGAGAGGGGCACAGGGGCACTGACACTCTTGCTCGCGATTTTGCTTTGAGCCTGTCGCAACTGAGGCTACGAAACCAATTTCTCATCAAATCCACAGAACTTGTATTGTCAGCCTTGGAGTTTTCTCCCTCAGTTTTCCCCACTTCGTTTGCCTGCCTCTGTACTCCACTATTGCAGGAAGGAAAGACTTAATGCTTGTTGAGAGCCTACTGTGTGGCTGGCTGGGGATGACACATGTCATCGCATTTAAACCACACTGCCATTCTGGCATCAGGGATTATCAATTTGCTTTATGAGAAGAAGAAACAAATAACAGAAGAGTTAGGAAATCCCCAGAGACACCAAACCCGCGGGTTGTTCCCCTGGAATTTGGATCTGGGTCTGTCTCGCTCTGAAGTTTTCCTAAGGCGGCGTTGGGTGTTGGTGCTTCTTCGGGCCCCAATTTTTCCCTTTCTATTTCTTGTTTATTAACTTTAATACACAAAGTTTTTAAAAAACGTTTCTAGAAAGACGATAATATATTTCAGACAAAAAATAACCCATCACAAAACCCTAGCATTTTATTATGAAAGTGTTTAAATGGCCACAAAAGGGAAAGAATCATATTACAGACCCCATTATCGTAGCTTGTTTTTACAGGTTAACCGGTAAATGCAGGTAACAAACAGGCAATAAGAAGATCTCTGGGAGAGGCACTAGGACAAGGTAGTTAATCTTGTATTCTCTCCCAAGCCTTTCAGCAATCCCTCTGCCACACCACTAGTCCTAGCTCAGGTTCCGTTATGTCATTCGTAGATAGCAATGATCACTAATCCTCACTGAGAGTTTGCTATGTGCCAGACATTGTGTGTTGCGCTTTGCAATTGATAGCTAATGCAATTCTCACAATTTCCCTATGGGGAGGGCACAATTTCCACCATCCTGTTTTGCAGAAGAGAATGCTGAGCACAGAGATGTTCATTTTTTGCCCAAGGCCACACAGCTAGTTAGTGTGTTAGAACCAGTAGGGCAGAAACCCAAGTGACTAGGTTCCAGAGGCCACACTTTACACCCTGAACTTGACTTTCTCCATTCTTTCTCTGGCTAAATTTATAAAAGCACCATGCAACCACTAGGGCAGAAACCCAAGTGACTAGGTTCCAGAGGCCACGCTTTACACCCTGAACTTGACTTTCTCCATTCTTTCTCTGGCTAAATTTATAAAAGCACCATGTTCCCCATTTTTTGCCTGTCCACAGTGCCATGCTAGCCTATTCTTGTTCCTTTTATCAAATGCAAACCATTTAGAATTGGTATTTGGAAATTCTGCAATGTTTGACCCAGGTGCAGGGAGTCAGGTCTTTGAGCTTTCAACCCAGACATTGTTCGCCCTTCCCCCAACTACCTCTTTTACAGACGCTTTGCTAGGCAATCTGCAGAAACAGGGGCATCGACAGCCTCCCCATCTACACTCCACCTCACCCTCCCATTCCTATTTTTAAACAGGATTGAGACTCTACTTGTTTGTGAAGTTGCCAAATCAGTTCCAATTTATTAACCGAGAACAAGCAGGCAGACAAACAAGCAGAGTCTGAGCTGCAAAGCCCAAAGCGCAGGTCAAGAAATAGACAATAGGACAGGCATCTGGAGAGGCAGGAGAACAAGCCAGGCTGACTGCTCAGCCCTAGCAGACTGAGTGCCAGGGAAGGGGTTAGGACTCACACTGCCAACACACAAGGACCTCAGCCCTGCTGGGTCCCTTTCTAGTGAAACTATGTCTTGTAACCATGTGGTAATAGTTCAGCTTGCATGTGGTGTGGGAGACAAAAACCTGGCCCCAGGAAGCCAGCGTGCTGCCACATGGTCTGCCCCGAGAAGGAAAGGTCTGCAGCCAGAGGACGCCTTGCACTCAGAAAAGAGGGAGAGAGAGAGAGCTAGAGTGACATGGGAGCCTTCAGAGGAGTCTGGGGGCACATGCTAACACCTCATCCCCACTGTCTCTCGGCAGTTTGGCGAGGTGGCCTTTCTTATGCCGCTCATCCCCGGAGGGCGGCGTCCTTCAACCAGTGCTCAAGAGCAGGGCCTCAGACCAGACCACCTTTCCATCTGAGCCCTGCTCCTCACCAGCCAGGTGGCCTCAGGCACGTCCCATAATCTTTCTGGGCTTCAGTTTCCTCATCCGTGCTATGGAGACAATAACAGCCCTTATTTTGTAGGGTGGTTGTGAGGATGAAGAGTCAGTTTATATAAAATGCTCAGAACAGTACTCAGAACCTAGAAAGCACTGCACACGTAGTGCAAGGGGGCTGGCATCAGGCTGCTGGGGTCCAAATCCTGCCTCCGTTGCTTGTCGCTGTGTGAACTTCAGCTAGAAACTCCAACCCTCTCAGACTCTGCTTCTTCATTAGTATGAAAGAGTAATAATAGCCATAGCATGGGGTTGTTGAGAGGTTTAAGTGAGTTAATATTATAAAGCATGCAGAACAAACAGCACTTGGCCCCCAGTGAGCACTTTGCCAAATTATTATTCCACTAAACAGCTTCTAACAAGTCTTTTTGCCAGGTTGACATTGTGCAAAGTGATCACCTGTAAAGGAGATAACCGGGTGACCTGTGAAACCTGTGCTTTTTTTCCATGAAGAGATAATAAGAAATTTTGGCCAGAAAAGGATCACTTCTGCTTTCCACTTTCATGTATCAGACACAGCGTATGAGTTGAATAGGAGGATAATCTGACTCTTAACCATATCACAGTGTTTCTTTTAAATGCTCTTCATCCAAGACCTTTCCTTAGCTACTTCTACTACCAGAGTCCAGGCCCCCTGACTTCTCCACACTGGTGATCCATCTATGTGACAGTCCTTTGTAAACCCCTACAGGGTCCTGCCTCCTGCCTGAGTCTGTATGTTAGCCATAATTGTTTCACAAAGTTAAATGGCTCATAAAAAAGAACAGCATACTGAATGGAAAATTAAAGCACAGATCAGCTGGTTTCATCACACCTTGCAAGGGTCCATTAACTGTTCTTTGTGATTTGATTCCAGTACAGCTTTAGTAAAGGCAGCTACTATTTATATCTTATATTGTTTAATGGCTCATAAAAAAGAACAGCATACTGAATGGAAAATTAAAGCACAGATCAGCTGGTTTCATCACACCTTGCAAGGGTCCATTAACTGTTCCTTGTGATTTGATTCCAGTACAGCTTTAGTAAAGGCAGCTACTATTTATATCTTATATTGTTTTGGGAATTTTCCTGATTTTCTCAGTCATGGGCATTCTGCAAGTGTATTGTTTGTTAGCTTCTCCCCTTGCAGAACTACTAAAAGTGCATTAGGAACATGAGCTTTTGGGATTTGCTTAACCAGTGGCCACAAGAGCCAGCATAGCATAGCACCTGGAGAAATGGAGAACATAGAGTGGAGCAGCAGCTGGATACTCCTGTTGGATCCTTTCTGCCTAGCACCCGATTGTATGGTGGGCTCCCCAGGCTGGCCTAGGGCTGGAGAACTGCAGATAGAGATCAGTCAGACCGCAGGGGAACGGGATCAGTGGATTTGGTGACAGACTGGATCTAGGGAGAGAAGAGAAATTAAAAGAAGTTTCCTCTTTGAGCCTAGAATAAGATTGTTGTGACGGAAAGTTTGGGAAGAGTCAAGGACTTAAAAAGAAAACAAACATGAGTCCCATATTTATTGAGCACTGTGGGAGAAAAGTGTAAAGTATTTACATTCTTCCTGGAGAGAAAAGACACAAATATAGAAAAACCCGAATAACAAATGACTGACTGGGAGATCAGTCAGGCCATGGAGAAGGATGCTTCATGACATTATAGAATCAGTTTTGGTGTGTAATTACTTTCCAAATGGTTTATGTAGAGACTAACTATTGGAAGGTTGCTTCTGGCTGGACAAGGAGAAGAGGGAGGAGGCTGAGGATGAGCAGCACTATCTGAGTGGCTCTTGAAGTGCTGGGAGGAAATGACCAGGTGGAGAAGACAGGCAGGATGGCCCCAGCAAGAATGCAGAGGCTGAAAGGCCTGGGCAAGGAGAGCGTTTGCAAGCGGAGTCCCGGGGGCGAGTAGTTGTACACACAGCTGAAGAGGCACATCAACATAAGGGGTGCTCCTAGCTATGCACATTTCAGCATGTTACCTATCCTCTTTCTGACTCAGTTTCCTTGTGTGCAAGCGAGAACAATGATAGTGCCTACCGGATAGGGTTTCTGTGAGGACTACATAATACAATGCATCTGAAGAGATTATCCTAGTATCTGGCATGTAGTCAACACTCACTGAATACTAGCAATGATGGTGACGACGACCGTGACGATGACCATCAGCGTTCAATGTTATTGGAAGTGCAGTGGAAGACAAGACATGGTGAGCAAGGAGGCTGGACGTAGGTGGTGATAAAAAGCCTTACCGTTGGGGCCGGCCCATGGCTCACTCGGGAGAGTGCGGTGCTGATAACACCAAGGCCACGGGTTCGGATCCTATATAGGGATGGCCAGTTAGCTCACTGGCTGAGCGTGGTGCAGACAACACCAAGTCAAGGGTTGAGATCCCCTTACTGGTCATCTTTAAAAAAAATAAAGCCTTACCGTTGATTCTCATTCTATAGGGCAATGGGAATTTTTTAAGGGTTTTAAGCATGGGAATAACATGACCAGATTTACAATTCAGTGGCTTCTTCAGGGGTTAATGATTTGGGGAGACAGAACAAGTATGGAGTGGGAAGTCCTATTAGTGGCATTGCAGTAGTGCAGGTGAGAGACGCTGAGGGCCCGCCTAACCAGGGAACTAGCAGTAGGTGTTAATTAAAAGGAAGGGGCATGTTTGAGAACTTTAGATGGTAAATGTGACAGGAGTTGGTGGAGGAGAAGAAAGAACTGAGGACGTTCCCTGGATTTCTAAGCTCGGAGGCCTGATGAATAGTGATCCCTTTACTCAGATGCGGATCACGTAAGGGCAGCATGTGTTGCAAAGGCTAAGGTGAAGATCATCTGGAAAGATCACTGAGGAATCTGTGGGTAGCCAGGTGGAGAGGTCCAGCAGACCACTGTTTACATGACGCTGAAACTTAGCAGAAGATCCCAACTCGAAATACCGATTCGGATGTTGCCAGCGTAATGATTATGGAACTGTGAGAGTGGATGAGATTGCCCAGGAAAAGAATGTAGGGGGAGAAAAGAAGAGGATCGAGGACAAACTCTGGGAAACACCACCCTTTCAGGAGCACGAGAAGGAAAGCAGCCTATAAAGCCAAGAACTGATCAGAGAGGTCGAAAGATAAACGAGAGCATGGTGTGATCGAAACTGGGACAGAGAGTTTGAAGAAGACAGGAGAGATCAGTCTTGGGAGGTCCACCAAGGTAAGGAGGGGAGGGAAGGTACAAAGGAATGTGAGGTGAGGAAGTAGAGGCAGAGGATGCTGACTCTCTATTTGAAGTATTTTGTTGTGGGGGGAGATGAGAGAGAGAGAGAGAGAGAGAGAGAGAATGCTCCAGAGGAAGGAAGGGAAAATCAGAGTTAGAGGGTGCTTAATTTTTTTTCTTCTAGTGAGAGAGATTGAAGAAAGTTTATATTTGATAGGAAAGAACTTATGGAGCAAAAGAGGTTGTAGAAGCAAGAGAAAAAGAAGATATTTGATGGATTAAAATCTAAAAGGAGATAGATGGACATAATACCAAGAGCTCAAAAGGAAAGAGTTTGGTTTAGAATGGAACAGGAAACAAAACCAAAACCAAAACCAAAAAAACCCCACTGTTTTTTCCATCTTTTGTGAGATTCTAGGCAGGAATGTGAGTGGATGAAAGTTTTTGTAGGGAGAAACAAGCTTAGTTTGCACATAATAGTCTCGAGTTTTAAAACGGAGGCCATATGCTATAAGTGAGGGGTACAGGAGATTATCGACACCTTTCTGGAGAGTCGTGCAGACTCAGGGTTTGTACTAGGAGTCTGTTGAGCAAGGACAGAGACAGGCTGATGACAGTCCTGAAGCTCAGTTGAGAAGACTATGCACTCGTGGCAGCACCCGTCTGCCCCACTGGGCAGTATTTTTCCTCCCTCATTTCATGAGTTGAATATGGGAGGAGAAATGTAGGTTGTATGCACTTGGGGTTGGAGCTTTGCCACGTAAGCTCAACGAAAGTCCAGGAATGCAAGGCAGTTGGGATGCTGGCAGGAGGGTGCTTTCAAGGAGCAGCCTGAAAATAGACTTAGGAAGCTAGCAACAGTCCTGTCTCTTTGTTTATCCCAAAAAGACTCAAGGGAAAGAAATTACCCCAGAAGAAGTCATGCGTGTCTTATAATCATTATTGTTGAATGGATGAGACCCCATTTTCATTTTTGCTCCAATTTACAATAATGAAAAACAATACATTTAACTTTAAATGTCTCTTTCTCCTTGTTCTGGGGTGTGTATCAGCTTAAAGTTTTGGAAACTCCAGAATTGTTAGACAAGCTCCCGTAGCAATCAGGCATTTCCCTGTGACCTGGGCATGGGGAGAGGGACAGCATGGACCTCATGCACTGTTAGCAAGGCAGGAGCAAACATTCACCCAGGCCTACGGCGGGCAAGCTGTCCAGCCCGAGAGAGAAATGACATTCTTTTGATCAGGAAGTCACTTCACAAACAAGCATCTGAAACATTTGGTGGAAAACAAACCCAGATACCACTCAACACAGGAGTGGGGCAGGAGAGATGGAGAGATTGTTGAAAAGAAATAGGCTGTGGTCTAGCAGAAGTTCATTGGCTGGATGGAAAAACTTAAAACGTGGTTAATAAGGTGGGAGTGCTGCCTTCATTCAATCAGCAGAATCATCTTTCCTGGTTGGTGGTGGTGGCAGCACACGAGCGATAGTTATTTCCTCTGAGTAGAGACGATAGTAGAGACACGCCACTCTAGGTGCACCACGGCCACTGCCTCAGGGGGCCGGGAGCTCAGAGAAGGCACATTCTGATTCCTCTGGCAGATATTGTAGAAAGGCCTCTCGCACTGTCAACTGCAAAGTACAAAGCTCCATTGAGAGGGGCTGTCCCATTTAGTAGCCCACAGACACATGTAGACAGCGTGGGTATCATCCTGACTCTGGACAATAGATAATCGAACTAAAGGTCACATAAACATATCACGAAAAGTAATACTGCTATTTGTGGGGCAGATTATAGTTTACAAAGGAATTTCTCATGTCATATTTGAGCTTCACAGAAACTCTTCATAGTAGGTTGTTATTCTGAGTAAAAGCAACTCCTTACATGTTTTAGCCTGAAAATATACTTTTTCATTACATTAACTTGATTGTATTTCTCTATTGCTTTCTCTGATACTCCTAAGTAATTTTTATTTTACTCACCTGCTTCTAAAACCTTCAGTAAGTTTGTAGAATTGAGCGCCGTCTCCCATCAATGCCCTCCCGGTGCAGGCTCGGACGGTTCTTCCAACAACACTCTCTCCTCGTTCTCGCCTCCCTGGAAAACACATTTCTTTATCTTCCTTCTCTCTGTTCTCCCTAGTCCACTCCTGTCCTTTTCCTCCTCTTGTCCTGACTTCTGTGCTTTAAACAAAGTCTCCATCCTAAATGTCAGCCAGCTTTTAAAGGCTTCACTTAGATATCAACTTCTTAATAAAATATTTCTTGCCAACACCCTCAAATTCGGGTGTGATCTTTTCCTTTTCAAGGTTCCCAGTGTATTTGATATCTTTGTTTCAGAAACTATGTCATAATGGTGTCAAGGACACTTAGTGAAGTATCTTATTAAGTTACAACTTCTTGAAGGCTATGGCTTTTCTTTTTAATTCCAAACCCAGATCAAGCATCATCTCCACTGTGAATTATTTTCCATGGGCACTTAATAATTTCCTTCTTTCCCTGCCATGTGCTTCTTATATACTTTGAATAGATGTGTTTTTCACATTGTATCGATATGGTTGGTTTTGATGCTTCTCTTCCCCATTAAGCTAAAAAGCACCTTGAAGGAACGTAGAATGGTGGTCAAGAGGCCAGACTACCTGGGTTTAGATCCCAGCTCTATTTACTAGTAATGTGACCTTGGGCAAGTTACTTAACCTCTCTGTGCCTCAGTTTCTTTATCTCTAAATTGAAATAATAATAGTATCTATCTCATAGAGTTGCTGTGAGGATTAAATGAGTTAACACATATAAAATGCTTATCAGATAGTAAGCAATTGTAATTATTATACTGTGTCGTCCTTTGTATTGTTACTAGTAAGACAGTGCTTACACTAAGCAGACATGTGGCAGATGTTTGTTGAATATATGAATGAATAAATTAGGGGAGGAGCATATAATGCTTCTTTCTAATAGATTCTAACCTCAAAAAGAGGCTGTCCTCCACCCATAGTTTTCTCACAGCAAATTAATATGAGCTTTATAAAAGGCGATCAGTAAATATTTATGAAGCGTGCTTAGTGAGTATTAATACAGTAACTGGCAGATTAAGAACAATAAAAATAATAATTTTTGCAATGAATTAGGTTCATATCAAATAAATGGTCACACAGGATTTTACATTAAGGTTGTGAGACATATTTCTCTTTTGCTTTAAAGCTCCCCATTGGGAAGATTATTTAACATGCGTGGTTGTTTTTAGCCAGACTCTAGCTCTTCAGTATCATGGGGGAAATCCACCAGGTAGCCATCGACCAGGGGATGCCATCCCCCAGCGAATGAATATCACAGGGGGGGGACCGGGACCATACGACTGGAGCAGAATACTGACACTGAGATTCCGAGGCGGCCAAAGGGTGGAATGTGGGCCCCGGACAGACCAGCCATTGGGAAAGGTGTAGAGAGCCACGCAGCAGCTCCACACTAGAGTGGGTAGCTACAGATTCTGAACCCAGAGGGAGTTCTCTCACCATACTGAGGTTTTGGCTGGGAAGAGTGAATTAACCGGGACCATACGACTGGAGCAGAATACTGACACTGAGATTCCGAGGTGGCCAAAGGGTGGAATGTGGGCCCCGGACAGACCAGCCATTGGGAAAGGTGTAGAGAGCCACGCAGCAGCTCCACACTAGAGTGGGTAGCTACGGATTCTGAACCCAGAGGGAGTTCTCTCACCATACTGAGGTTTTGGCTGGGAAGAGTGAATTACCTGAGGATTTTGAAAAGGCAGATTAAAAAAATGAGAGAGAAAAAGCAAAAGCCTTTGTTGGCAGATGAATCAGGCAGGTATGGGGCTACTTCACAGTCCAGCAGACACGCACGCTCATGTCAGTGACCACGCGGCAAAAAAAGCTGGGACCTGTTTGTTCAGCTAGAAATGCTTACACTGGCTCCTTTCCCTCCCTCCTTGCTTTGTCACTCAACTTTCCTCATTCTGTGTTGAAGAGGGTTTTTTTTTCTTTCCTTCAGCTTTTTAAAGTAACATCAGTGGAGCAGCTAATGAGGCGGTGGAAAGCAAGCTGGTCCGTTCAGGGTTGCTAATGACTCCATTCCCGGGAGCCTAATCAAAGATTTGTACATTTAATTGCTGTCAAGTCAGCTCCAACCACCTGCCATTTCTGCAGCACCTGAGCTCCCAGTTCGGTAGCCCCTGATTCTAAATGAATCCATCACCATTTCTAAAGGCCGGAAAGACAGGCTGCTGGGCAACCTTGGATCAGGTTTATCCAGGAAGGCAGAGACCAGCAGGCCTACCGAGAGGTGTCTCTTCCCTGCCGGGTCAGCGTTGGAGGGAGACCTGCACTTTTCTAGATGTGACTTCTGCTGCTTCTAGGGGGAGAAAAGACAGGTGTGGTGAGGGTAGAGTGTGGAAAGGAAGAAGTGGGGGAGCAGGTCTTTTGAATCCACTGATGCTTTTATCCACAAGTATTGGCTTAATTTCCAACCCCAGCGTATGGTTGTGCCGTGGATCAATGTTTGCTGAGGATCCTTTCCAATTAAAAGAGTAGTTATTTTATTTCTTTGTCAAATCCAGGTTGTGGTTGTCCTTTAGAGTTTCTTTGAGATTTGGGGATGAGAAAACATAGTTAAGCTGGACCTGAGTTTAACCAAATGTTAACCAAATGGTAAAACAGACTAGCTACCTCATGGTGTACAAATGAGTTAGGTTAAAAAAAAAAAAGACCTTTAACCATTGTTCTAATTGCAATAAAATTCTTTAAATTCACACTGAATTCTAACTTTATTCTTTTTATCTGTAATAGGTACATCAGGTTACCTACTATATCCGATCTTTGGAGATCAGTCTCTTAGAGCAGTAGTTCTCAAACTGGACTGTGCATCAGAATCACAGATTTTTTAAAACACAATTTGCTGGGCTCCAACCTCAGGGTTCCTGATTCTTTAGGTGTGAGGTGGGGGCTGATGATTTATATGTCTAACAAGTTCCCTGGGTGGTGCCAATCCTACCCATCTAGAGGGAAATGTCTTAAAGCCTCTTGGAAACATTCAGCTCACTGTTTATAGGTAGATGAGATTATCATCTACCAAGAACTCAATCAGCTGTGTCTGCCTGTTAGTGGCTGAGTTGGCCATGGGAAGGAGGCACTGACCCTGAGTTCTTATGTGGGAACAGAAGGGATGGCTTTTTTCACCTTCCTGTCCCAGGCCCATATGTCATGTGTAAAGGAAGGAGACATAACAGGCTGAGTCAGTGGTTGGGCAGGAAGGGTGCTTTGACCTAGACAAATAGCCTCTTCCGCCCCAGAATTCCTTTGGTCAGAATGTATCTGGGATTTCATTTTCCCCCAGGCTGACCAACCATCCGGTTTGCCCAGGACTGAGGGGTTTCCCGGGACACCCAGTGTTATAAAACTGAGAGTCCTGCCAACAGAGGAACTGTTCACTCATCTCCCCTTTAGTTAGCAGAAACTGCATCACAAAGGGCATATTGTTTGTTAATTTCAATAATGTAAAGATAAATATTGTCACATGCCCCTGCTGAAAAAAATAGGGAATTTAGGTATTCAGATCGATAAATCTTCATTCATTATCCCAGCTTGCTATGGGCAAGTACTTGCTCTAGGCAACTTTGGAATTGGACCCATTTTTCACTAGCAAAAGGAGGTTTTCTGTTTTTATTTCTTTATGAGAGAAATTTGCTAAACTTCAACTGATTTAAAAAAAAAACTAGAAGAGAAAAATACTTTCATCCTTTCACTGCAACCTTTAGCTTCTGTTTGACCTTGGCTTGAATATTTAGTGTGGTCTTTTATAACCAACCAGCTGATCTGTTGAAGATATTGTAGTGACTAGCTATGTCCTAAAGCTTTCTGTTAACTTGTTTTCGTGTATTTATTTGTCTTGCCCCACTCTGCATAGTTGTCTCCATGTTCCAGACAAATGCACACTTGTTTTGATTTTCTCTTTGCTGCTTAGTCTGTTTATATCAGGGGACCCTGGAAAGTGTGCGAGATAACCTTACTAGAAAGCCAGATTAATTGTAAAGAGCAAACACCATATGATCTGCCAATCAGATGGGAAAATATGGTTAACTGTTATTCACTTACTACCCTAAATCTTTCCCCAGAGTGTTTAAAATCACAGAAATGAGGTGCATTTGCTCTTTATTCACCTTTGGAATTTAGATCTGAATGCATTAATGACCTGGGAGATAGAACAAAAACATAATTGCTACCAATCTGACAAGACCGAAAGGGCAATGTGTGTATATATGGGAGTCTATATATTTTCACAGAAAAATTAAATTGGCAGCCTTCCTGATGGAAAATCCAATGCTCTTTAGGTTAAGAATTCCCCTGGAGCAAATACGCCCTAAAGAGGAGACTCCTGGTTCTGGATTAATTCCAGTGGCTTCATCAGGATAGTGGAATGCACCGTGTCACTTTCTGTTCATTATCAGCATGTTCTGCACTGAAGCACCATTCTCTGGGAATATCCTTCCTTAACCAGAGCACACCCCCTCTCCCACCCTGGGCTGCTTCGATCACTGCTACCTTCATGTCACAATCACTTTGTGCCCTGCTTTAGCCCTTATTGCATAGCCTTGGGGTCATTTGCATATGTATTTGTCTCCCCATTTGACTGCACACCCTTTAAGCCCAGGATCCAGGATACTTATAGTGGGTGCCTTGCTGCCTGATGCAGAGCTTGGCACCCAGTAGGTACATGTTGATGAATAAGTGACTGTTATACTTGAAGCAGTTTCAATGATTCTAAGCACACTCCTGTGTGATCATTTCTATAAAATTTATTGTGACTTTACTGTAACTAGGATTTGGGCCAAGTCAAGAGATTCTTAACATTTTGTCCTTGTAACATACAGCCTGGGCACAGCCATGTTCAAAGGTGAAACTGACTGCCTCTTGAGAGACGGGATTAAAAACGTAGGGTCGGAAAGGCAACCGGATTGCTTTATTTCACTCTTAGTTCATGTACTTCACTCCCGTTGGCCCCATAAAACCCAGAGCCGTGGAAACTAAAATCATCAGGAAGCCCATCTCTTTTGCCGGCTTATTTCTCCCTCCCCTTTCTTTTTCCATGTAAATTGGGAAGCTGCCTTCTGCTCTGCTATGGGGCAGCTTCTGGCCCAGAGAAGTGTTTATTATCACCCTCTAAATCTTGCCAGGAATAATACTCACAATGGCTCCCCTGTGGCTCAGGACAGAGGCCTTCTCTCAGCTCAGCCTAGCTCTCACATTCGCTGCTTCTGCATTAGTCCTGCCCAAGCATGAAGGTAAGTGGTAAAGGAAATGGAGAATGTTCTCTTCTGGAAATTTTGACTTTATTGCAGGCGTGACTCACTTTACCTAGTAGATGTGGTCCCAAAGAACCACAGGAAGATCACATTTTTAGAGATGGTCATATTTTATTTTTTTTATTTTTATTTTATTTTTTCCTTTTTGTCTTTTTTACTGACGGGTAAGGGGATCGCAACCCTCAGTGTCGCGCCCGTACCGGGGACCGGCAACGGGATCGCAACCCTCGGTGTTGCGCCCGCACTGCGCTCAGCCAGTGAGCGGGAACCGGTCTCCACATGGGATCCGAACCCTCAGCGGGAGCGCCGCCATGCTCTCAAGCAGCGCACTCTCCAGTGCGCCACCGGGCCGGCCCGAAATGGTCATATTTTAAATGTACTAGAAAAAGCTGGCCATTTAAGGGAAGTGTTTATGAATACTTTTAAAGTATCATCATTTAAAGCATATCACCAATCCATAATTTCTCTTCTGTGAATATACAGATTTTCACAAACTGGGTTTGCTCTGAGCAAAATGCACGAGAATTGTTAAAGGTTGGCTTCAGGTAGCTTGGAGATGCATAATTATTCATATGTTTGGAGTCCTCTAAGGCACTGGGAATTGAGGGCTTCAGGTTCTCCCATCCCACCTCTCTCCTACCCCGCCATCTATCCCTCCCCTACTCCCAGGATGAAAGGGAAGAGAGACCTTTCATACATTCTCCTCTCTCTAAGGAAAGTTGAGATTTGTGCAAAGAGAGGGTGTGGAATAGGATCGTCAGAGTATAGAGGGAAGAAACTGAGTGGAGTCCAGCCTCTGAACTCTTTGATCTCTTTCTGACACAGGCCTGACTGAGAAAGGAACTCAGGGTGAACTGCAGTAGTGCACACACAGCACCTGTCCCATTCCCATTCCTATTTCCCCTCTAAACCCACTAACCCTGCAATCTGTGTTTCCAGGCCTCAGTTTCCCTTATAGACTCTGAGGAACCTTGGAAGGTCTTTAAGCAGGGGTGCGTTGTGAGGGTGCCACGTGTCCCATGTGACTATTACAGAACCACATAGGACTCTCTTCCAGGTAGGTGGTGTGCCAGAAAGAGAGGAGAGAGGCTAGTCAGGATTTTTAGCTTATCAGCGGTTATTCCAAGAATTTTCCTTGCTGCAAACTTCCTAACATTCTGACCTTTATGGCCTGAAAATTTCCAAAGTTGTTTCTATGCCAACCAAAAATATTACATGATTTGTGTTTCTTGAGCAATGTAGCACTGGGATCTATGGTACCAGGAAGATGTGTGACAGGTTTGATTTATTGCCCATTCTTTTGTGTAGGAGAGCCTAGTGATTTCAAATATAATGACAGAACTCTGTGAAACAATGAAATGATCAGGTAGATGGCCAGCTGCCCTCTGTTTTCACTGTCTCACTGAGGGGGCCTCTTAACCAAACACTCCTAGACACCCAGCTGACATGAAAAATGTCAGATGGTTAATAGCCAAACTCCGAATATTCAGATGTTTTCAACTGTGTAATCAAAATACCTGAATGCTTCCCTGAAATACACCATTGTAAATCAGATGTTTGCTTTCATGTCACCACAGCCTGTCAATTTAATCATTCTCAGTTGCAAACATCTACCTGAATATTTATAGGGGTGAAGAGTAGTATAATGTCAGTCATTTGTTTTTTTCTTCTTTTGGCAAAAATATTTATTTTAAAATTAGTTTTAGTTGGGCTCATTGAAGTCTAATTTGCACACACTGAAGTTCACTCTTTTTAGTGTACAGGGCTATAAATCTTAGCAAACACACTTTCCTGTGTGGCCGCCACCATGATAAACACAATACAGCAGTTTCATCACCTCCAGAAATTCTCTTGTGCCTTTTTTTTTTTTTTGTCTTTTGTCTTTTTCCGTGTCCGGCAACGGATCGCAACCCTCAGTGTTGCTCCCGTACCGGACCGGGACCGGCAAGGGGATCGCAAGCCTCGGTGCTGCGCCCACCCCTCGCTCAGCCAGTGAGCGGGAACCGGTCTGTATGTGGGATCCGAACCCTCGGGTGGGAGCGCCACCGCGCTTCCCAAGCGGAGCACTTATCCAGTGCGCCACCGGGCCGGCCCCTCTTGTGCCTTTTTTAGTCAACCTTTAGTCTCCTTGCTCTAGTCTGTGGCAACCATTGATTCTTTTCTGCCCCTATAGTTTTACTTTTTCCAGAATTTCATACAATCATACAGTATGTAGCCTTTTGGGTTTAGCTTCTTTCACTTATCATAATGCATTTGAGATTCATCCCCGCTGTTGTGTATCAGTAGTTTGTTCCTTTTCATTGCTGAGTAGTATTCCACTGTGTGGACATTTAACGGATTGGGTATCCATTCACCATTGAGGGAGACCGAGATTGTTTCCATTTTTTGGCAATTATAAATAAAGCTGTATACATTTGTGTAAAGTGTTTCTTTCATTGCTGAGTAGTATTCCACTGTGTGGACATTTAACGGATTGGGTATCCATTCACCATTGAGGGAGACTGAGATTGTTTCCATTTTTTGGCAATTATAAATAAAGCTGTATACATTTGTGTAAAGTGTTT
>NW_007726669.1:378358-379720 GCF_000696425.1 Galeopterus variegatus
GAGATTGTTTCCATTTTTTGGCAATTATAAATAAAGCTGTATACATTTGTGTAAAGTGTTTCCTATGTACGTACATTGTCATTAGTCATGTGGTTTTAAGAGATGTAAGTTTAGTTCCAGATGAACAATCAGTGACTGAAAGACTTAGGGGACTCCTGCGAAGAGCAGGAGTCAGTCAGTCATCAGTCAGGCCCAGACCCATCAGTTAGACATGGGCTAGTTGTAGCAAGAGGCTGTTGTTATTTTCACCAAGGACATTTGTTGAGTAGAAATGAAAATTAACTCTATTTCTCGGAGCCCCTGGGGAAGCTCATAAGTACATGATAGAAACCATCAATTTAGTGGGCCCAAGGTTATCCAGGTGGTTAAAGTAATGTTTCCATGGATTCTGGCAATTCCCAGTGTAGGTCACCTGTGTGTATTGGATGAATTGTTCAAATCACAGGTAAGTGTTCTTTAATAGCTAAGGAAGAATATAAAGCCTGTGGGTAGACTGTTTACTAACGAACTTCTTCGAATTGATTCAGCTTTGGTAAACTCTCTTTTTGGCTAACTTGGGGAGAGGATATCCATATTTCTTAGTTAAAATAGTTCTATTGGAATTGCTACTGTGCACAGGACTCCAAGGTAATAATAACCCCCACTGCAGATTTCAGGCTTAGCACTAATTCCACCTGATTTCTCCCTGTACCTGTCAAAAATAGGAGTTACAAAGGAGTTATAGCTGTAACTCGTAAGAAAGTTCAGCTAACCCCACAGTCTCATTGAATCTTTCCCACCATTTCACTTCTCACCCTAGGGCTCTTGTGCTCTGTAGCTCTCACCACTCCATGTTTTCATCCATCCAGGAAATATTTCCTGTGTGCTTGCCTGGGCTCGAGCCGTTGGGTGAGGGTGGGAACTCACAAAGACGACTATGCTAGAGAATCACCTCCTTTATCATCTAGATCCCAGCGTGAATGAATGAATTCCAATGCCGATAGGGCTATAATTATCTCCGGATAGTTTTTCAGGAACAGTTAAGACTAGGGAAGAATGTGTAGCTAACATCCAGTGCTATACATTTATAATTGTTTTGGGTTTTACTATTTTAATTATATGTGTAGAGTATTTCAGCCTTATTTGTGTGGGCTGGTTCTATCTAAAACATTATTTCCATGAGAAAATGTGTTTGGGGTTCTGAACAATAAACTTACAAACGCAACTTTGAATAAAGCCCATGAATAATTTGAAGAGTTATATCTCTGTCAATGCCTGATTTACCAAGTTGTTGGCTTTGGCTTTATTAGTACCCATGCTGGGAGGCATCAGATCATCCAAGTTTCAGTCTTGAGACCTTAACTATATTAATAAGGTAATAAT
>NW_007726669.1:381215-382618 GCF_000696425.1 Galeopterus variegatus
GATTAAACTAATATGATAAATGAAAATATATTGCAACAGAATAGGACGACTTGAACTTATCCGGAGAATCGTAGAGAATGGAAAATGTGCAGAAGACTGGAAATGAAAAACTGTCTAAGTTTTAAAAATTCTAATTTAATAATTGAATAGATAACCTGTAAACTTTTAGAAGAGACTGAGATAATATAGGGAATCATCATGGGTTTATGGGGACCAGGCTACACCAAGCCTCATTTTCTTTGTCCACACAGTCACTAGACTGAGATCTAGAAAACATATTGCCTAAAGGCACAAAAAGAGACCTTATGAAATCTCAGCCTGAAAACTTAAAATATTGGAATGATGGACCAATGCAAATTAGGTTTAACAGGAGTGAACATAATGCTTGGTTCCTGAAACACAAAAATCCGTAGGCCAAGAGTTCTAGTGAAGTCGCTCTGGTTTCAAGGAAACAAAACACTGTGTGTTTCTTGTGTCTTTGTGTGTGAGACTGTCCTAGGTGAGGGTCCTTGGCTAGTGGTCAGTGAAAGAATCCAGAGTCACTTCACTGGGAACAAAGCCCATGCAGACCTCACACAACCAGATCTGGGACTGAGGGAGCTCCCTTCTTCCCCCTCACATCCGCTGCCTTCCCTCTTTTCTCTCTCTTTCTCCCTATAGACTCTTTTACCCCTCTTTCTCTCTGGGTGTCTGTCCATTAGCCCACTTCTTTCTGATAACTGACTCTCTCTGCTTACTCCTCAGTGTGCAAATTGATCAAAAGTCTGCCTGAGCTTTACCGCACATAACCTATGGTACAAGGACCCACTGTCATCCAGCTACACTCTCCATGGGTCTTAGTTCAATGCCTAGAAGGAGAGACTCTGGTGGTCTAGGCTCCAGGAGAAGCTGAGATGCCCACAAACCATCCAATTAGCTCAGAGGTGGGAGGATCATGTGGGCAGTGAGGGTTGTGGGTGGGGAAGTTTCTAGAGAAGGAGAACAGGTATTATACAAGTCTAGAATGGGACATCACAACACATAAGCAATTCATGAGAAGAAATATTGGGTAGGTGGAGTTTAGGAGCAATATGCAACAAATAACTTACTTGAGGATTATTTTAGTCACAGCTGTACAGACAAACACCATTTCCTCATTGGTCAGACATATGTGGGATATTTTGTTCAGCTCTAGAAATCAACCTGGGAGGCAAGCTACCAGGAGAGTACAATGTCTGTAAAAAGTATTTTATGAAGAATAATTGAAGAATGTTTAGCTAGGAAAAAATAAAATTTCAGGGCAGTTTTCAAAATTTAGGGTAGGGCTAACTGTCTGTAAATGTTAATGGCTATGGTGTGGAAAGGGGATTTATTCCACATTTCTTTCCCCTCCCTCCCTTCCTTCCTTCCTTTTTTCTTTCTTG
>NW_007726669.1:383787-404074 GCF_000696425.1 Galeopterus variegatus
ACACATACAACTGGGGAGCTAAGCCAGAGCGTGATCATGGGCAGGTGGGTGGGTATCTATCCTATTCTATTCTAGTTTTGTTCTAGGGCTTCATTGTAGGGCTTTATAGAGTGAAGTCTTGGTTCCATCTGGGTGATGAACCATAAGGGTGATATTAGAGGCAGAGTGATCAGTTATTGGGTATTGCAATAATCCAAGAAAGAGGCAATAAAATCCTTGGGACTTTAGAGAGAAGGCAGCATATCCGAGTCTAATTTAGAAAGACAGAGTCACCTGAGTTTAGTAAACCATTGAAAGGGAAAAAGAGGAACATATGGGGCCTGGTTTTGAAGTGGTTGACTAGTGTTTCTAGTAGTTAGCATGGGAAACATCAAAGAAAGAGCTAGTTTGAAGAGGAAGACAAGGTTGGTTCTGGCTTGATATGAGGAAGGTCTTCCTAATGTTTAGATCGCTATGGAAGTGAGGTTCCCATCTTAAAGCAGAGGCTTGTATAACAACCTGCCAAGGTGGCAAAAGAGGCATTTCCCACATTGGATTGGAAGCTAGAGTAAACCTTTAAAATCACTTTTAACTTTAAGATTCTATGGTGCTACAGTAGTAGAAAAAGAAGGTTATTTATTTCATGCATTGTTGATATCTCCAGACAGATTTTAAACAGCACTACGACGTATGCCACGAAATAAAAACAAGTAGAGAAAGTCAGTGATAAGAACATACTTTTTATGTGTGTATTGATAGCTGTATATTTACTTTATATACATTTTATGTGAGGTTGTTTATAACCAGAACTTTAGTTGCTGTTTCACAAAGCAGCATTCAGTATTTGACGTTGCTGTCAATGTCGGGGACTCTGACATAGCCAGCTCTGCGTGCTTGTGTGTAAATATGTGGTTATGTATGTGTAAATAAAAAGAAAGGGACCATGATTTGCAACTAAATGATGACTGTTTTCCATTTAGTGCAATATCTATTCTATTCCTGCAAAGCAGTCATTTATAAATCTTTTGCAAAGCAACGATTCTGAGGAGAGTTAAATATCAATCTAAGTATAACATCAGTATGTAAACAGATTGATGAATTGCTAGATTGCTAGGATGTAAACCATATGGAACTGCAAATACTGCTCTGAGGAGCTGGGGATAATTTTAGCATTTCATGAAAGCTAGGACAAGATGGAGCTACACTACCAGTTGATTAGACTTCCCGATGCTGTTCTGTTTTTGCTCTCAAGGCTACATGGGACAATTAGCATTTTTGAACATTAAAAATATAACTCGATAGATTGTTTTTCTTCTAATGCAGGATTAATATTAGTGCTGGAAAGGACTAGGGATAGACTGGGAGCGGTTGTTACCTGAGGGGAAGGCTCTGTGAAATGTTCTCTCAAATTTTGTACGTGTGTAATTGAGGTTCTGAAGCACTTAGCAGATCTTCAAAGGAGTTCATGACACAAGTCAAGGTTAAGAAACTTTTACTTTTTTAAGTGGCAGGAATAAAGCTAGAATCCAGGGTTTTCTGTCTCAATTTTGAGCTCTTTCTGTGAAATTACACTAGCTTCGCACACCAAAGCCAGTGATGGCAGAATATATTTTATACCTTTCTGTAATCAAGAAAGATTCTCTTTTCTGGGTTACATAAGTAGATCCTTCTCCCTTTTTAGTTGTATATGTAGCACCACTACTAACTCTGGGGATGGGTGGAATTAAGTTGAGGCATCCAGGGGGCTCTTGTGATTTAAAAAATTTTAGGCTAAATCTATGCAGACAGAGTAGAGCAGAGAATTAAGCAATTTTCAGCTAAATTTGAGCATGAAAGGCAGCCGATGTGGAAAATTACTTAAGCCTTCACTAAATTTGTCTTCTGCAAATCTGACCTGAATTACCAAAGAAGAAACAATTTTCTGGGGAGTACTCAGAGGGGAGCCACAGAGAAAATTAGCAAAGAAGGCTCTCAGGAAAGGCTCTAAGAACCGTAGCCATGTCACCAAGGAGGCCATGGGTGAGCACAGTCACGGCTGCCAAGTTTACACAGCATTTTCACGCAGGAATTATGGCATGCAGCCTCGAGCACAAAGGGAGACGTGGGTAGCCCACAACTCAAGGCTGCCATGTTAACTTCTGGAGACCTGAAGGCTGAACTGTGGTGTGGCTATGATTTGGATGATCAGGTGGCACCCCTCCTCAGACACTCAGAATGGCAAGCTGAGGACGGACAGAGAAAGGCTGGAGCTGCCACTTCCTGAGGGCAGAAGGGTCTCTGAGTGTGTGGGGGGCTCTGGAACAGCTGGGCGCAGAGGTGACCCTCCATATCTGATCCCAAACTGCCCTAGTTTCTCTCAGGACAGCCTTGAGGAGGAACACTGGAAAGTGGCTAGAGCAAGAACCAGTTTTCTACATTTTCTATTCCATTCTGCTAGAGTGTGGAGTCTTTTCATGGTGTTTTAGAAAAAATAAATAAACAAGAATGCTTTAACGTAAAGTGTTACAATTTTTCTCTGGGAACTATACTAAGTGCTTCTTCCCATTGGATATGACCATTTATTCTGATTTCATTAGGTATTATCCTAGATGTGTCTCTTAGAACTCTCCTGGCTGCCCTTCCAATAGGCTTAATGACGTGGAGCGTAATGAAGTAGCTCCTTGTCAGCGTCTTGCTGGGACAGGCACAAAGAACTGGACCCAAAGCTCGTGTAAGTTATAGGAGTGACTATATTGAACAGGGGTAGAGAAGTGTACGCACATCGCCTTCAGTAGTACCTGGTAGGGCTTAGTGAGAGGGGTGTCTTAGAGGTTTAAGTGAAATAAAAAAATTAGAAATGCGTATGACAGAATAGACTTTGAGTTAAATGGACTGATTACTGTTCTTTGAGAGAATGGGAAATACAGAAGGAGGAGGAGAAGCAGAAGCAGCATAAGACACCATCCCGGACTTTGAGGCATTGAAACCCACCACACTTCCAAAAGGAAGTTGGCAGTTTCACTGGCTCCCTGGACATTGGTATCATTTCTTCATTGCACGTGCCATGGTTAGCAGCAGTCCCGATTATGTCAGCTGCTCCCCAGGTGGGTTACCTTTGGCAGACATAGAAAGCGTTTGCTCACAACTCACTCTTGGTGGCAGGTCCACTTAGATAAAGCCCTCCTCTCAAGGCCATCTCTCCACTGATGACCTCGAGGCACTCACGGTCAGCTTTCCTGCTTTGAGAACTTCCTAGTTCAGTCCCTCTTATCACTGGGAAAACCTGACCTCTAGCACCCAAAGCATGTCACCGAGCAGAGGGAACAGAACTTTCTAACTTTAAAGTCCATTTGGCTTTGCTTGCCTTTGAAATTGAGCATTTGTATTTTGAAACTGTTTATGAAAAGTTCTCTGAGCACTGACCTGCAAACACAGATACCAAGAAATTCTGGGGCCAGAGTGTCCAAATAACTAGGATAAGGTCAATTGAGTTGAATAATAAAATCTGGCACCTATTGCTTAGCTTTTTGATTCTCCAATCACAATGCTTCCTTGTCCTGGACCTTTGGTCCATGGAAAAGAGCACAGGCTTTTGAAACTCTTGAAATAAACTGTATTTGAGTCTCTTGCTGTTTACCAACTGTGAGAAGTTAGGTATGTTGCTTCAGTCATGAAACTGAGCTTTAGTCCCATCAGATGTAACAGGGGACAACAATATCTACTGCAAAGAGTTTGTGAAAGGATTAAGTGAATTAATAAATGCTTTCTATGTCTTTCACAAGTATTTTATTTTTTTCCTTGTTTTATAGTTGAAGTAACTGAGGTTTAAAAAAGTTAAGTAACTCGCCCAAAGTAACACAGCTGGTCTAGCACTTAGGTTAGAGTAGGTGGTCAAGAAATGCCTGATAAAATCAGATTAACATCATGTTACTAAGATCCTGTCTTCTGCAGATATTTGCCTTTTAGGCTAAAAGAACCGTGCTGCTCTTTCATATCTTCACAAACTGTATTTGCCTCAATTTTCTTCTATAAAACGTTCTCAGAGATAGAGAGAATGGGCCTCTGTTGCATTTGTTATGTGATCCTTGTAGTACAAAAGTTACAACAGATTAACCCAGTACTATAGACATAAATTCAGGAAAACATTAACAAATATAGTCCTTAGCATGGTGTTTTACAAATAGTTCATATTCAATAAATTTATGTTGGTTGGGTGTTTAGAAAGATTAGTTTGCCAGTATTCTGGTAGAGGGCCAGCAAGTCCTGGAAAAGAAAACAGACATTTCATATTGTGTAAAGTGTCCTACTCTGGAGGAAGATAAACAAGCATAGAGTTATGACAACAGGGCTGGAGTCAATGTGACAATCCAAGAACTACAAATCAGATGGGTCATTTTGGCAAATGGAGTAGGTTGTAGACACTTGCCACAGCACCAGATAACATTTATTTCAACAAAAAGGTTGTAATGATGTATCTCTTGGATTAAGTTTTTCCTGTTACAAGGACATCATGTCAGATTCTGCTAAAATAAAGTCATGGTAACTCTGTCTTCCAAATGTGTTTGCTTTCACTTTCAAAAGCACACCTACACCTTTATACATTGCCTTTTTGACCTGGTTTCCAGAACCACGGAGAATTAAAAAAATCTGTGATCCTTAAAGTGAGGGCTGGGGGCATGTACATGGTGCTTGTACCTAGCAACGTGGCTAGCACACCCAATGGGTCCTCAATAAACAACACGTTATAGCTAACCTTGAGTGTTGACCCTGTGGCAGACAGTGCTCTGAGCACTTCACATACGCTGACACATTTCCTAGAGAGAAATTCAGGCTGATGGTGATGAGTGTGTGAGACTCCCACTCACTAGCTGGGTAACCGTGGCCACTTACTGAAGTACTTTGGCCTCTGTGTCCTCATCTGTAATATGAGAGTAATAACTGGGCTAACCTCATGGTGTTATTGTGAAGATCACCTGAATTAATGCCTCCAAAGCATTTGAAACAGCGCTGGCATACATGAACGCTCAGTGAATGAATACTGGCTAGTATTTGTATCTATCCTAAGGTGATCTCTCAAGTCATCCGGGGAAATCAGGATTTGAACCCAGAGTGCCTAGCTTAAGAGCCTGTGTCTCTAATCACTATTATTTTGAATGAGTAACCAAATAAGTGAAGAAATAACCCAGAGTCATATGGCCAGAAAGTGTCCAGTATCCAGGTCTCCTGTCACTCACTCTGCAATTCTAATACTAGGTCAAGGCTGAGTTACCCTAAGCTCATCCCCGGGGAGGGAGGCAGGGAGTTGCTGTGTAGACCTGAATTTAATGCTCCCTCTGCCTCCTCAGACCACACCTCCCAGAGCAGCCGTAAAGGACAGAATTCTTTAGTCCCAGAGGGAAAATGAATGTAGTGAGCACATGATAGTAAGTGGCGTTTGAAGAACGCTGTCCTGTTTATAACGCACTGTCACACCCATGGTCTCTCTGGATCGCTGGGATAACTCTGTGACGTGCCATTTTTGAAGCTGAGGCAACTGGAGTGTGGGATGTCAGGTGACTGTTCCACTTTTGCAGGGTGGGCAAACCCCAGAGCCTGGACTTGCCCTGGGGGTCTCCTGACTCCACATCCCATGTTCCTTCCTTGACCAAATATTTGACCCTTTACAATGAGGAAACTATGTCCCTGGCCTCAGAAAAATTATTTCATGATGTTTCCAGTGTAGATGTTTGATCTGCTTGGGAAAGTTTCAGTCTGAACCATCCTGAAGGCAGAGGAATGGGACAAGATGACCCAGATCACATCTAAAGCCATAGAATGTTGTGATTACTTTCCAGAATTTGATGAAAGAATAAAAATTTTCACTTGGAATGCATGCTGCAGGAAATATCACAGCAGCTGTGAAGAGCTATTTATTTGGGACCTTCTAACCGTGTACTGTGATAGGAAAATAGGGGAGAAGGAAACAGAGCATTGGAAAATTGTTTTATTCACTTCACATGTTACTGTCCTATTCTGATGATATTTTATTTTAAAACTTGTGTTCACAGCACTCTTCCTCATAACACGGTGCTTTCTGGATCCTCCCCACCTCACCATGCCTCTTTCATACATGTGGTGACAGATTGTTTTTCATTTTGAACCCGATTGATTCTGTAGCAAATCATCCTTTGGAGCATGTGGTATAATTACTCCCATGGCAATGGGCTGAAGTTAGAGACAGGTCATTATGTGAGCACGACAGGCTGAGCCGAGAGACCGGAGCTGAGTTCTTTTAAAAATGCTATCCTTACTAATAACAGGACAGAGGTAGAAAATTACTGGCATTATAAATTGCTTTTTCGATAAAGGTTTTGTCTCTACCTTTTAAAAAGCTGTGCCACACTGGGAAAATCTCTCTACATTTTTAATTGTAGATAATTTTGTGTAAGAAAAACCACCCCATGAAAATGGTCTAATGAAATGGGCTTAGTTTGGCTTTGACAAAACTCCATGCCACTCTAAATGAGTGCATAAAAACAGACACAAACAATATTTGCTATTGCCTAAATGTGTAAGAGAGAATTTACATCAAAAGCAAAGAAGGAGATTGAGAGTTGGAGATTGGCCCCTAAGCAGAGCTCCTCCTTTCACTGATGTATATAAAAAAGGCAGTAATAATGGGGATGTAGTGCAGTGCCACCAAGTGGTGTGTCAGGAAGGACTGAAGACGACCAAGACCCTCACTTATTCCAAAATCCAAAGTCATTTATCTGGAAGATGGACAAAAATCAGGCAGAAAGGGAGGAAGACCCCAGTGCTGCCCAGGGAACTGCTAGGAGAAGACCCTTTCTAAAGCTTACATGCCTTAATCAAAGAAGGCTCTATCAGAACCTTGTGTATGCTTATCTTCGGCATGATTCTAACAAACATGGTTTTCAAACAGCACTTTAGAATAAAGTAATTACAGTGCAAAGAAAAAAAACCCCGAAAAAACTGGAAAGTGAACAGAGCAGGTATTTGATACATATTTATTTTATTATAACAACAATCAATATCAACCAATGGTACACTGGTGTTATGGACTCATTCTAAAGATGAGAAGACAGATTCAGAGAAGGTCAGTCAGCCAGTATATGGTAGATTTGGAATTCATGTTCAAGACTCTATGACTCTAAAAACTCACGTTTTCTCCACTTCTCCTGGGCTTTCCAAAGACAGGCACACTGAGAAGCAAGCCCCACTGGTCAGAGCAATGGCAGAAGACAAAATTGAAATCAGTACCTCAAAATGTACTGTACTATGAGGCTACCAAGTGTAGAGGAAAAGGGACCCAGCAGATCCCAAAGGTATCTCTTTTAGAGAATAGTCATTGTGACTTTGGATCATTGAGGAAATGTTGGGTTGTGTTCAGACTTCTCTGTGTAAGCAGTGAGGCGCATGCTGGGAAGGACATGTGGTATAGTGGTTAGAGCTTTGGATTCACGTGTTGTTTTGCCTTTTACTAACTATAGGACTTTCGTCAAGTTACATCACCTCACTGTGCTTCATTTTCCTCATCTGAAAAATTAGCTTGACATTATCCTACCTACCTCATGGAGCTGGTTTGGAGGATTCAGTGAGGCAATTCATAGAAAAGCAGGCATGAAATGTCAGGTGTGAACATTTTAGAAATTTAAAAGCTCAAATCCATTAAAAACTAAATCCTCATTATTTAAATTGCTCGTTTGTTCATTTATTCAATATACATTTGTTAAGCATATATTATGAGCCAGGAAATGAGCAGCAACGAAGTAAATAAATATAAATAAGTGACAGCCCTTCCCATCTAGGAATTTGGACATGTAAACAAAAAATTACAACCACGTGGAAAATGCTGAAGGAGTATTTCTTTTTTTTTTTTCCTTTTTGTCTTTTTTCGTGACCGGCAACGGATCGCAACCCTCAGTGTCATGCCCACACCGGACCGGGACCGGCAACAGGATCGCAACCCTCGGTGTTGTGCCCGCACCTCGCTCAGCCAGTGAGCGGCCGGTCTGTATGTGGGATCCGAACCCTCGGCGGGAGCGCCGCCACGCTCCCAAGCGGCGCACTGCAGCAGTGCGCCACCGGGCCGGCCCTGAAGAAGTATTTCTGCGGCAACACATACCCTATCCCTGGAGAAGTCAGGATGGCTTCCTGGAGGTGGTGTTCAAAGGGGAGTATGGAGGTGAGAAGGGGGAGGGCATTTCAGTGGAGGACGCAACATGTACGAATGAAGACTCACATGGAGGGAGAGCAGGTGAATTTTCTTTTTGGAGTGTAGTGTTTGTGTGACAGGAGCAGAGATAGAAGAGGCAGGCAGGGCCAGTGCAGGAAGGACCTTGTATGTGCAGCTAAGTCTTTAGGTTTGTTCCATGATTCTCAAACTTCTTTAGCACTAAATATTTTTCCCCAAAACAAAATCTCATGGAGAACCCCAGCATATGAAACAAATAAAAACAGCATTTTATTAGGAGACATTTAATTTCCAAGTTCAAATTTATGACAGATACAAAATCAATCAATGAGAACAGTAAGGAGATATTAATACCACAATTTAGGGTTATGCATGACAAACTCAACTTCCATGGACATATGTATTTTTCAAATTATATAATACTGAGAATACTCTGATTCAGTCAGAGAATTATTTGCAAAAGGTAGCTTTTTTTCAAAAGAGCTAAATTTGCAACTTCTGAATACTCTCAACTGGTTCAAAAATTTAAGGAAGAAGTAGTAAGACATTATTACTTCCAATTTAAATTATTACATATCAACATCTTACATTTCTTATTATAAATGTAAAAGTCAAATGAGAAGCACCATAATCTCAGGATCAGTGCTAAAATGATCTATAACACATCATTATCCAGATGTGACCTGGTCCCTGTCTACTTGTCATTGCCTGGCTGTTATCTGTGATAAGATTGTGTTCTAAGATGATATACCCGAGCTTTGCCTGGTCTGTATGTGAGGAAGGACATACATGTGTGCTCTGGGGGACCAGAAAGCACCTTGCATTGAGCAGCTGGCACAAAATAGGTTGGATCTCAACAAATGGCAGCAGATGTTTAAAAAAAAATTATTATTGCTATTATCATTTCTTTAAGTTTGAATCAGAAAGTCAGTAGGTAGTTGGATATAGAATCATGTGTGATCTTTGACATCCAGCACCACGTTTTATTCATCCCCCTCCATGTGCCCAGCTCAGGGCCTGACATATAACAGGCTCTCCGTCAATGTTTATTAAATGAAGTGAAGTTTAGGAGAGAGTATTGACTTGAATATCTGGAGTGGGGCATTTCCAGCATGTGCCTATGGTCACAGGAGTCCTCCGTAGCTGTTAGTTAGCCCCTGTGAGAAGCATGTATGGAGTCAGAAGTGCAGAACATCACAAACAGCAGCTGTGGAATATCTCCATGAATAGGAACACACAAGAAGAGAAGCTGCTGAAGGAGGCCACAAAATCACCAGCAGTTTCACAGTTAGCTCTAGAGATTTGATTAGGGTATGCCAGTGCCAGTTTGCAGTGTGAGGATTCTTTGTCCACATTTCATATACCTGCTAGATTTAGCACTAGGTCTAACCTACCTTTCATTTAGTTTAACAGCCTATAAATGGGAACGAGTCAGTAATGGTCACACAGCTAGGGACAACCTTTTTCAAGAATGTAAGTATACAAATATAAAGTCTATACTAGTGTTATAAAGCCACGTGTGGAAGACATTTAGGTCAGAGCGCCTTTGGTATGCTCTTCTATTCCTCATCTACAGTTTAGGTTTTAATCTTAAACTCTTAAGCTGGTTCCATGTAGGGCAGCAAGACTTATTCCCTTTGCTCTTTCAGTACTGTAATGGTGATCAAGTGGGATTTATCTCAGGGATGCAAGGATGGTTCAACATATATGAATCAATAAATGCACCACATCACAACAACAGAATGAAAGAGAAATCTGTATGATCATCGTGATAGATGCAGAAAAAGCATTTGATAAAATTGAACATCCTTTCATGATAAAGACTCTCAACAATTTAGGTTTAGAAGGAAAGTATATTAATACAATAAAGGCTATATATGACAAACCCACAGCTAATATACTGAACAGGGAAAAGCTGAAAGCTTTCCCCCTAAAAACTGGAACAAGACAAGGATGCCCACTTTTACCACTTCTATTCAGTACTTCTATGGTATTGGAAATCCAAGCCAGAGCAATTAGGCAGGAGAAAGAAATAAAGAGCATCCAAATTGGAAGGAGGAAGTCAAGCTGTCCCTGTTTGCAGATGACATGATTTTACATTCAGAGAAACCTAAAGACTCCACCAAAAAACTCCTAGACCTAATAAACAAATTCAGTAAAGTTGCAGGATACAAAATCAACATACAAAAACCACTAGCATTTCTAGGCACTAACAACAAACTAGCAGAAATAGAAATCAAGAAAGCTATCCCATTTACAATAGCAACAAGAAATAAAATAAATTACCTTGGAAAAAATTTAATCAAGGAGGTGAAAGACCTCTACAATGAAAACTATAAAACGCTGATTAGAGAAATTAGAGAAAACACATAAAAAAGGAAAGACATCCCATGCTCATGAATTGAAACAATCAATATAGTCAAAATGACCATGATACCCAAAGTGATCTACAGATTCAATTCAATTCTCATAAACCAATGGCATATTTCGCAGAAATAGAAAACATAATTCAAAAATTTATATGGAACAATAAGAGACTCTGAATAGCAAAAGCAATCCTGAGCAAAAAGAACAAAGTGGGAATATTACACTCCCTGACTTCAAAATATACTACAAAGTGAGAGTAATCAAAACAGCATGGTACTGGCACAAAAACAAACACATAGACCAATGGAACAGAATAATAAACCCACGTACATACAGCCAAATGTTTTTTGACAGAGGAGCCAAGAACATACATTGGAAAAAGGACAGTCTCTTCAATAAATGGTGCTAGGAAAATTGGAGATCCATATGTATAAGGGTAAAAACTAAACCCCTATCTCTCACCATATACCAAAATCAACTCAAAATTGATTAAATACTTAAATGTAAGACCTGAAACTATAAAACATATGTCTGGGCAAAGACCTTATGAATAATACTTCAGAAGCACAGAGAACGAAAGCAAAAATTAACAAATGGGATTATATCAAACTAAAGAGTTTTGGCACAGCAAAGGAAACAATCAACAGAGTGAAAAGACAACCTGCAAAATGGGAAAAAACATTTGCAAACTATGCATCTGATAAGCGATTAATATCCAGAATATACAAAGAACTCAAACAACTCAATAGTAAAAAACCAAATAATTTGATTAAAAGATGAGCAAAGAAACTGAATAGAAAATATGAATGGCAAACAGGCACCTGAAAAAATGCTCAACATCACTAATCATCAGAGAAATGCAAATCAAAACCACAATGAGATATCATCTCACCCCAGTTAGAATGGCTATTATCAAAGACAGAAAATAGCAAATGCTGGTGAGGATGCAGAGAAAGGGGAACTCTCATACATTGATGGTGAGAATGTAAATTAGTACAGCCACTATGGAAAACAGTATGGAGATTTCTCAAACAACCACAGATAGAACTATCGTATGATCCAGCAACCCCCTTACTGGGTATATATCCAAAGGAATAGAAATCAACAAGTTGAAGGGACACTTGCACTTCCATGTTTATTGTGGCTCTATTCACAATAGCCAAGAGTTGGAATCAACTTAAATGTCCTTCTATGGATGACTGGATAAAAAAAATGTTGTATATATACAAAATGGAATACACTCAGCTATAAAAAAGAATGAAATTCTGCCATTAGCAGCAACATGGATGAGCTTGGAGAAAATTATGTTAAGTAAAATAAGCCAGGCACAGAGAGAAATACCACATGTCCTCACTCATAGGAGGAAGCTAAAAAAGTTGATGTCATGGAAGTAGAAAGTAGCATAGCAGTTACTAGAGACTGGTGCAGGAGAAGAGGAGGGGAGAGATGGGGAGACGGTGATCAGTGGATACAAAACGTTACAAAGGAAGAATGAGATCTAGGGTTCTATGGTAACATACAGTTAACAACAAAGTACTGTGTGTCTTTGAATAGCTAGTCAAGATGATGTTGAATCTTCCTGACACAAAGAAGTGATAAATGTTTGAACTGATGGATATACTAAGCACCCTGATATGATCATTGCACACAGCATGAATGTACCCAAATGTCGTATCGTACTCCATAAATAAATCCAATTATCATGGGTCAATTAATAAAAAATAAGTGAAAAAGAGGAAAAAAGAAGAAATAGGGAGCAGAATAGTGATTACCAGAGGCAGGGAAAGGTGGGGGGGGGGGGGTGGGGCCAGGGAAAGGTAGGTAGACTGGTACAAAGTTACAAGGTTACAGTTGGATAGGAAGAATAAATTCTGATGCCCTAGGGTGACAATAGCTAATATTATACTGTATATTTCAAGATAGCCAGAAAAGAGGATCTTGAATGTTGTAACTACAAGGAAATGATAAATGTTTAGGTAGTAGATATGCTGATAGATATGCTAACTATTCTAATCTATGCTAACTATTCTAAGTATCTAATCTATTCTAATTTGAAAGAGCAAATTGTATCCCAGGAACATGTACAATAAAAAAAAACAAAGAAAAAATTGAAAAAAAAATACTGCAATGGTGATTCACCATATCTCTTAGGAGGACCTCTCACTTGGAGGAAGTCGATTTGACTCTGGAGAATTATTGGGTTAGGAACCAAGTTAGCACATATAGAAGGCACTGGACTGTCTTACATTGGGCTGAATCAGACATCCCAATGGAAACTTTCCCCATCCTGGGAGTCATTAATGTGTCATAACCCATAATTTAAAAATTATTGGGTAGTTAGGACTTCCTTTCTCTCTCAGTTCACCGATTTTTATCCTCACATAAAACTGAACCTTCTGAATATAAATGAAGGGGGAAATCCTCACACAACCTTTTCTGGAGCATTATTATGAGCACAGACACAGTTAGAAACCATCTACTCTGAGCTTGTTAGGAGGACAATAATTTTTACTCTACTAAGCTCTTGTCCCTGGATGCTGCTTACTGTTCTCAAAATCTCAACACTTTTATCTTCCTGGCAGTCCTGGGTGATGCATCAAAGTGGAACACTCCTCCCAGCTGGGTAACTTGATTACTCACCAAGGACCAGCCAATAAGGGAGACCTCCACTGTGAGCGACAGAGGTCCTGCCTCTCTGAGGACGGAAGTCAGCCTCAGCAGGGTTTTATGAGCAAAAGTCGAACTTCCGGTGCCCTTAACATGTGAGCACCTTTTTGTTTCCATATTGAACTTAAGGGCTTATGAAACGGAAATTGAGAGGGATGGGTCAAGTGCTTGTGAAGATCACTAGGTCTCATGTCTGAAAGATCAGCAGTGTCCCTGCAGGTGGACAGTGGCGCAAAGGGAAGGACAACGGCGAAAGGTTTTTAAAGACATAACCCCTTGGTGTCCCTTTATACATCCTGCTGATAAATTTAAATGTTGTCGATATTTCATTTTATCCGCAGAAAAAAGGAAAACTAGAGCTAGTCAGAAACTTAAAGGCAGGCCTCTGTGTTTCATATTTATTTTGAATAAGCAAAATACCCACATAATTTACTCTTGATAAAGACCACTGGAGCTGCTTGTTCACCAAAGACATGCGACTTTTATTTTTTTTTATTTTTTATTTTTTGTCTTTTGTCTTTTTTCCGTGTCTGGCAACGGATCGCAACCCTCAGTGTTGCCCCCGTACCGGACCGGGGACCGGCAACGGGATTGCAAGCCTCGGTGTTGCTCCCGCGCCTCGCTCAGCCAGTGAGCGGGAACCGGTCTGCATATGGGATCCGAACCCTCGGACGGGAGCGCCGCCGCGCTTCCCAAGCGGCGCACTATCCAGTGCGCCACCGGGCCGGCCCAAAGACATGCGACTTTTAAACCATGAAAAGTTGGAGATGTCACCAGAGCAAAACTCTTAATTCCTGCTTGCCAACTTTAACTTCGGTCCCTGATTCGTCCCTGCAGTACTTTTTAAGCCCATGTTCACAGTTGTCACCAATCGCCTGTGCTTGCGCCCGTTCCTATTGAAGCGCCTGCATGTCCACACGTTCAGCTTGTGACATCAGTCAAACTGTGCTCCCTGCCAGCTCCTCTGTGTTCCCCACGTGCTGCCTGGGGACTCTCCTTCCCTTCCCAGCCCATGGAACCCCATCCTCCTCCAGAGGATTTAACATGGAGGAGGAGGGTCTTGGGGTGTGCGCTGAAATAAGAACATGGCAGCCAGGCCCTCAGGGCGAGGACATCTGTCTGACTGCCCTGCTCATTCGTGTCCGTGACCTCACAGAGGCCTCAATTGGATCAGGCAATTTGTATGGGCAGGATCAGATGCTGCCCAATTTAATTCAATTACTCTTCACCGCAAGAGAAAATATGGTTATTATAGTGACAGGACCTCTGTGAGGAGTGCAGGCTCCCCGCCAGCGACCTGCCAACACGGTGGCAAGCTGTGAGCAGCAGTCCTGGTGGGGATGACGGTGACTGGAGGGGACGGGGCAGAGCTGTGCCCGCCCCGAGCGCTCAGGCGAGCGGTTGAATCTCTGGCCGCAATTGCCCAGAGGCACCGTTCGACAGAAACCCACAGATAATGTGGGTGTATCTGTTACCCAGACTCGGAGCCGAGGTGTGGAGAAGCCAGGTTTAGCTGTTCCACGATAACTATGAATTATTTCCCAAATCCTGGGCAGGAGACAAAGCAGACATAGAGATGGCAGCCAGCAGAGGAGAGGGAGCTATTTTCCAAAATTACCCTTTTAAGAGAAATTTCTTACTTATGCTTCGTAAGTCCCTGTGACAAATTTGACAACTAAGATGATAATGGAGACCTTAAATCTTTTTTTTTTTTTTTTACTTTAACTTCTCCTAAGTGCTAGTTACCTCACCATATTTAATGATAAGTGAAACCCCCATTTATTCAGCGTTTACTGTTGGCCAGCCCTGTGCAATGCTTTGTATGTGAATCGGCTACTTTCAACCTCTCAAGTACCCTATTACTCCCGTTTATAGATGAGAAAAATGAGGCTTAGAGAGGCTGAGTAACCTGCCCAAGGTCACATAGCCGGCGAGTGGCAGGATCTGAGCCAGATCTGTGGATCACAAAGCCCTTCTTCCTGACCATTACACCAAACCTCCCCTTGGCCTGATTTTCTCAAGTTGTCTTAGCCTTTAGAGGCCAGTTCTTTTTTTTTTTTCCTTTTTGTCTTTTTCCGTGTCCGGCAACGGATTGCAACCCTCAGTGTCGCGCCCGTACCGGATTGGGACCGGCAACGGGATTGCAACCCTTGGTGCTGCACCCGCACCTCGCTCAGCCAGTGAGCGTCGTATAACTTCGTATAATGTATGCTATACGAAGTTATGCCCTTTAGAGGCCAGTTCTTTTTTTTTTTTCCTTTTTGTCTTTTTCCGTGTCCGGCAACGGATTGCAACCCTCAGTGTCGCGCCCGTACCGGATTGGGACCGGCAACGGGATCGCAACCCTCGGTGTTGCGCCCGCACCTCGCTCAGCCAGTGAGCGGCCGGTCTGTATGTGGGATCCGAACCCTCGGCGGGAGCGCCGCTGCACTCCCAAGCGGCACACTGTAGCAGTGCGCCACCGGACCAGCCCTAGAGGCCAGTTCTTATGTCACTGAAGAGAGATGCACTCCCAAATACCAGGAAGTACATTGGCTACTGAGAACCTGTGTCCACACGGAATGTCATTGTCATCTCTTTTTTGGTATTCATTTTTATTTTTATTTCTTTATTTATTTGTTTTTTTAAAGGAATTTATTTTTCACTTGAAACATATTGATTGTACATATTTATGGGATACAGAGTTATATTCAATACACGGATACAATGTGTGATAGTTAAATCAGGGTAGTTAGCCTATTAATCATAGCGAAAATTTACCATTTCTTTGTGATGAAGACATTTGAGCTCCTTTCTTCTAGCTGTTTGAGAATATACCATAAATTTTTGTTAATTATAGATGCCTAGCACTACAGCACACCACTAGAACTAATCAACATAGTAGTTAAACACATGGGGCTCTGGATTCAAATCCCAGCTCTGCCACTTCCTAGCTATGTGCCTGCTATAGGTTACTTGATTTTCTGTGTATTAGTTCCCTTGTATGTAAAGGAGGATTCTATTTTCTCACAGGGTTGTGGGGAGGACTAACAGAGTGAACACACTTAAAGTACTTAAAATGGCTGCAAAAATAGCAGGTGGAGGATATTTTCCGGATGTGCACGTCTGCACACACCTGAGACACTCTCAGAGATAGACCCTCAGGTATTTGCAGTGCATTTAAAAGTTAGGCTCAAGCTGGCACCATGGTTTGGAGGAGTCATGACTGGCTGACCAGCCCCCAGCAGGTGGAGGAGGCTGTAGGAGACCCAGGTGACTCATAAACAATTCCTCTTGGAGTCAGGTGACGTATTTCTTTAATTTATCTTCTGTCCTAGGCTCTGCCTCTTTTTACTCAGGACCACCGCCAACAGCAGAGAGTGGAGGATACTGGGGAAAGGGGCAGTGTCTGCCCTCCCACGCCCTGGCCCCTCAGACCACCTTGTGTAGCAGGCACTGGCTGTGCCAAGTCTCATTTCTTCAGGCCCACTGCCCCTCACTCAGGAGGGAGAGGGATGCTTTGACTTTGTGTGGACCAACTATTAACACAGACAAACATTTGCCTCTTGGCACAGTGCCAAGTGTCCATCAACGGTAAATGTCCTTCGCACATATCTCTGAGTTTGCCTACCTGCTTCCTTTAGATGCAGCACTGTCTAGCAGCTTTACAGGGAGTTTTGAAAACTCTAGAAACCCACAAGAATTTTCCCAAGGCCTTAACACACTTGCCTGGGTCATCACGATGACATTGTTATGAAGCCAGGGTGAAGTGTCCCCAGCCTGAAGGAATGTAGTGCGAATGCTTTGAGTCATACTTACCTAGTTAATGATGGTTCTTACACTTTAATTTCTTTTGGGGCTGGGGCACTTTTTCCAGGCATCATAAATCTAGGCTAATATGCATATCAGTATGTACCCAATAGCGCAGGCTCTGGCAGCTGGCTCCACAGCGATTCTGACCCGAGGGACGCCAGAACTCGGCACGGAGGAGCTGTTTCCCTTCTCCATCTGAACACGTCGTGGCTCCCTTTCCGCTGAGGTGTGGAATGACGCTTCATCTTGGGCAGTGCTTGCTGTGATCATCTACGAAGTCTTAGCCCCGTGTCTTTTGCTTTCAGATCCCCTGTGGAGGGTACAGACTGTTCTAACAGAAGCCAGATCTTTTGGGTTAGTTTTGATTGAGCTTTGTGTGAAGTTCCGATTCAGAGAGTGGGATTTTCATAAAGTGGGGAGTGGTTTGGCATCTTCTAGTATGGGATTATAGCTCCAATGAATGGAATAAAACTATGAAACTGAACAGAAAAGCCGGGGCCTGGCTCCTCTTTCTTGTTTTACACTTCTGAGCAAGTCCTTTTGTCTCTCGGCCTCAGTTTCCCCATTGTTATGGGAATAGAAATCAACGATCCCTATAGCCCACTCTGTCTCCTGCAAATGGATTAGTCATTAATGCCCTGTACACTCAAAGGCCAGCACTGTGAATTTGTTATAAGTGCTGGTATTAGATGGGGAAGAGGAGTGTTTCCAGTTCCAGGAAGAGCAGCAGCTCATGGCTGTGGCTGGAGATGAGGAGTAAGGCTGACGAACTGTGAACCCTCGGAAGGGAACCTGGGGAGGGATGGCAGCCCAGCCAGGTGAACTGTTTCAAGGTAACATGAAGAGACGTTCGCTTGATTTCTACACCAGCTGAGCACCTGAATAATTACATTTTAAGCAGCACAGAGTATAAAACAGATTCCCTTAGCATCTGGGGAGCCAATTGCACCCAGGCCTGCCTAAACTGGCCTTTCTCCTTGCAGGGTGTGGGAGAACACAGGGCTTTGTGGGTCCCTGGGGGCCTGCCAGGCCTGGAGCTCTTGCTCAGCTGTGGGAGGCACGCCAGTTCTCAGGTCTGCTAATGAGTGGTGTGGTGTCTGGCAAGGAACTTGCCTGCCAGTGAGTGTGACTAATCATGAATCTTTTCAATAATGCTGACAATTCGTTCTCTTTTCTTTCCTTTGCCTGCTCTCTTTGCTGGAGCTGGCTGAAATAGGAGCAAATTAGCCTCATTCTGGAGAAGGCAGGGCATGATAAAGGACCCCCTAAAAGGTTTCCAGTGCTCCATGCCTGGATGTTTTGCAGTCAGTGTAATTATCTGACTTGGGTGAGTTGACAGGGTATTTTCTGTTGTTGTTTCCTACACTCAATAGCAGGCGGCATCTGAAGATAGTGCCTTGTTACTGTTCCACTGGGCTTTTGAACAAATTTACATTTGACACCAGCAAAAGCAGTGTCATTATTATTCTACATATGCTCCAGTCCAAACTGATGACCCTCCCATTTCCTGTGCAAAGGCTGTGTTTCATCAGAAAATGTTTCTGTCCTCACATGGAAGTGTGGTAGACCTTAAATGCCCTGGACTCCTTAATAGGGGGTGGGAGCCAAAAAGGGGATGAACCTTTCCCAGCCGCATTTCTCTCCCTGCCACCCACTTTGTTTTTTGATAAGTTCATTCTACGAGCTTCTAACACCAGAGCAGAACTGTGTGTTCTCTCACGGGGAAGACGTGCACCTGCGTGCGGGTACGTGTGTATCTCAGCAAAGTCGGTCCTGCCGTCTGTTGGATAGTGGGTTGGAAGACTTTCAGTCTGGAGAGCGGATTTTGCTGATGTTGGACTAAAACTTTCAAAAAGAAATAATAATTGTCTAATGGATGTGGTGCCCTCATTGTAAAATAGACCTCTGAGAACGACTCAAATACAATTTTTCAATAGCAGAGCCAACGCCTCTAAATGTTGAGAGATGTGAGCAAGGAAAAGGACTTGTGTCTCAATGTTGAAAAGCATTGAGACAGTTTTTAACATTCCTTATTCTCTAAAATAAACATACTGTCTAGCTCAAACTGCTTTTCACCCTTTAATATTTAGCCCTGCTTCTTCTTTCTTTTCTCAGCCTTGTGGGACTACTATTAACCTCCAAATTCTAGAGAGGTCCAAAACAATAACCAGAAGTATCAAAGTTATATTTTCCAAATTAAAGATTGGGACGTGGGTTCCAACATGTGTCAGAATATTTTTCAGGAACAATAAGTAAAAGTATTCAAAATTAGAGTTTTCTTTGAATATTTTGACCACAGAACTCCCATTCATTTTCTTTGTCTTCAGAAGGCATCATTATGGTTTCACGGCGTTGCAGCTGGTGGCCCAGAGTTTAAATCTGGACTTCAGCCGTGTTTTATACGTGCGTGTTTCAAAAACTGGGAAATTTTACATACACACCCAGATTTCTCACTTCTCTTTAAAAATCCTAAAATCTGGAAACACCGACTACATAGACCAGCCTGGCCACACAGCTGGAACTGAATGGCAGATGCCTTTTCACAGGACACTTGGCCAAACTCCTCACCGCTCTCTACTGCTTCACATTTAACCTTCTTTGCCTATTTACATTGTCTGACCTGCATCTTTGCATTGCTGATTCAGTCATACAGTCCACAGGCAATCAAGGCTCTGGTTCTTGATTCTTGTCACGTCAGGTCCCATCTCAGAGGGCTGGTCCTCAGTACCAGGTTGGTCATAATGTGACATTTTACACTTGAGATGTCAGGAACCCTGATGCCTATGTTATGTTCCACCTTTTCTTCTTTGATTAGAGAAGTAATCATTAATGGATGATTTGGGTCATTCCTCGATGATGTGAAACGTGCAGCATAAGCACTTTGGACGTGTTGTTTGTTCTATGCTTGTTCATTCCACTCAGAACGAATGTTTTAAACTCATCAACCATTTTTAGAAGAGGAGTTGGCTGGGTCAGAGAGTGGGACTGGAAAATAAGAAAATTATTTGGCTTCTAGATAATCTGCTGATTGATTATGACATTTGAATAAATTAGTAATTCTTACAGTGTTTCAAGCTGGCTGAGTAGGGAAGAAACAGTACATTTTATGGAGCTTTTTGAACACTTTGAGATTGTCTTAGACAATCTTCAAATCTTCTGTTTGCCTGAGAACAATATTATGAACTGCATCATTTTGTAGTAAAAACATAACCCACATATATAAATTAAATTTTTTTTTTCCTTTTTTTTGTTTTTCTTCGTGTCCGGCAACGGATCGCAACCCTCAGTGTCGCGCCCGTACTGGACCGG
>NW_007726669.1:404994-412681 GCF_000696425.1 Galeopterus variegatus
CGGTCTGTATGTGGGACCCGAACCCTCGGCGGGAGCGCCACCGCACTCCCAAGCGGCGCACTGTAGCAGTGCGCCACCGGGCCGGCCCATATAAATTAAATTTTTAATAAAATTCTATTGAAATATGAAAAAGGAATTAACGTGTGTTCAGGCACATAAACCAGTGTTTGTGAAAATCATGTTGTTATTTATGAGGCTTGTCAGTCAGTTGGTCAGTGGGAGTGAAAGTTCCTTCATTCATCTTTTCATTTATCCAGCAGGTACTTACTAAGCACCCACTCTAGGTTGAACCACATGAAATGGGCAATATTATAAAGACAAAAATTTCATGTGGTTCAACCTGAAGCATGCTAGGTGCTATGTTAGGCACTGGGGATACAAGGAGAATAAGAAACAAAACAGTCATGCCAACAGACAGTGTAACGAAAGGTTGTAAGTGCTGATAGGTGCATGGAGGACCCAAGAAGAGGAGAGTCAGCTCTACTTTGGGTGTAGGGCTGGTGAAAGGCTTCAGAATGAAGGGGATGCTCAAAACAAATCCATAAAAGAAATTTGAATGCTATTAAAACATTCTTGTATATAGTGAAGGGAGAGTGGGTGTGGGTGTGGGTCGGGATGGGGTCAGCTTTCAAGCCCAAGGGAAGAGGGAATAGACAGAAAGTCATGCTGCAGGATTCGTGGAGTCGTGGGTGGTTTGGGCATGGGGTCAAGGTGGCCGCTGCAACAGGCCAGGCCGGGCTGGTGGGCTTAGGCCACATAGGCCATCTCAGGAGCTTCTCATTATTGCTTGAAAGAAGAAGAACCCTTGAAATGTTTCCAGCTGGGCTAGGGCATGGACAGACTGCCCCTTCGGGAGGGCCTTCTCTTTTCAGCATGGTGCAGGAGCCATGTTGTAGGCCCAGAGAACTGCAGGTGTCACTGATTTGACCTGGGCAAGAACCCAGCAAAATAGGTAAGTGAATGTTACACTTATTTTATGTCAGAAGTTGCTCTGGCAGAGATTCATTCATTCATTCAGAATGGAAGGGATTTTAGAAATCTTTTGTGATGAATATAGTAATCCCCAGATTACTATAGAATATTGCTATGACCTAAACTTGATAGAGAACACAATATTCTTTTCATAATTATTACTAGCATTAACTAATTGAGGGTTACTACTGCAGCACTGTGCTGAGGGGTTTATGTTTATCTCATTTTATCCTCACATAACCCTATGAAGTCGGTGTCATTGCAATTCCCATATTTCAAAAGAGGAAACTGACGCACAGGGAGGTTAAGTACTATGCCTAAAGTTACACAGCTGCTGAGCGCTGGAGCAGATTCCACACCGAGGCAAAAGAGACACTGTGTTGCTCCAGTTGTGAAATAGCAGTGACTAGAAAAGGACTTCTGACTCTTCATGGCAAATCCTTCCAGAGATCCATAATCAACTAGGTTTCAGTTCCAAGATTCAGTTTTCAGGTGCCAGTCTAGACCACCAGGTGTTAAGGTGAATAAGAACACACACACACACGTGTTCATGTGTGTGCTCATGTACGCACTTTGGAATGGACTCACCCCATGCTGAATCCTGAACTTGTGCATACTCACAAACACAACAAAAAGCCATTAACATTCCTTTATTCGTGGTGTTTCTCAAGCAAGTTTCTTACTAATGAAATGGAATGAAAATATTGCCATGACCTAAATTCCAGGGATATTACATAAAGCCAGCTACCTTTGTACAGTGATTGATTCCACTTGGAAGAATGGAAATGGCAATTATTCATTAGCACAACCTCAGGGAACACCAGGGAATGAAATGAGAGAGAGAGAGAGAGAGAGAGAGAAGAGAGAATTGCCTCTGTAAGAAGAAAACCAAGACTCAATCTCTGATAATTGACAGGTGATTCAAAAGAGATATTACTGGGAAAGTGTCAAAGAGAAGGTGTAAAGAGCAAACAAGTGAAGAAGTAGTCAAGAAAAGAGCCACGGTGTTAGTTACTGTTAGTAAAAGGAAATGTTAGCCCTGGAAGGGGAAAGGAGGAGATGGCACGGTACCCCACAGCCTGCCATGTTAGTTAAGCAATGGCAGCTAAATCCCCAAATTGCATTGGTTTAGCATGAAGTCTATTTGCCAAAACACCTATACAAGGGCAGCCACTTCTCGGTCACAACTCTGCACTGTGTAAGGAAAGCCTGAACTTCTGATAGGTATATTTGCTACAGTTGTATGCATATTATTATATAGAGAATGAGCTCCAAAAGATGTTTCAGAGGGTTCCACTCTCCAAATCTCTCACCTATTTCAAAGGATCACTAACATGCCATGCAATTTACCGCAAACCTTGGTTTATCCCATGTGTCAAACAACTGAGAAGGAAGGTTGAAATTTTATCACTATTTGTGAGATAAATTAGATTTATTATAGATACTTTTTTATGCTTCTATAATTTAGAAATATTTTCTAGTAGATTCCAGGTCCCTAGAAATATTGCTGTACTAACCACTATCAGGATTAGCATTCTTATGGTAAATTGAATTTTTTCAGTATCCTTTATGATATTGTGAACACTTTCTTTGGTTTATGTATATCTTAGAAACATCACAAAGATAGTTATGCACAGGTCTGTGTTTTTAAGAAGCTTGAAGTTGAAAAAAGATTTGCATTTTATAAATCTTCAAATGATTTCCTTTATTTCTTAAGATGTCATCTCAATAACTTTCCCAGTTCCTTGCTAAGCAGGAGATAGACTCATCAGGCATAGAAAAGAGGGGGAAATCTTCTGTCTGCCTATGATTCTGTCAGTTCATGGTTAATGAGGGCCCTCTCTAAGAAGAGGGAAAAAACAGAACATTAACAATTCTTTACAGCTCTAAAGGAGGAGCAGCCTTCTCTAGCTTATCCTTTCTGAGCATTTCAGTTCAGCTGTACTGAAACTCTGTGAACACATAACACAGCTGTACTGAAACTCTGTGACTGTAAAGGGAGGAAAGTGATTATTTACAATACAGTTACATGTACTTACCTTGAAAGTAGATTAAAACACAATTATGCATTGCTTAACGATGTTAATACATTCTGAGAAATGTGTCATTAGGCAATTTTGTCATTGTGCGAACATCATAGATTGTACTTACCCAAACCTAGATGGTATAGCCTACTACACACCTAGGCTATTGCTTCAGCCACTGTCTTTTATGCGATCCATTGTTGACCAACACATCTGTACGTGGCACATGACTGTATATCTATATCAACGTATCATATATGTTCCATTAATATTCCACTTCAGCCACTGTCTTTTATGCGATCCATTGTTGACCAACACACCTGTACGTGGCACATGACTGTATATCTATATCAACGTATCATATATGTTCCATTAATATTCCCGCCGAGTTAAGTCTTATGCTCATCACACACCTCTTCACATCAGAGATTATTTCTTCTATTACTTTTATAACCCTACCTCTACCCCCAAAGTGTGTGCATGTGCACTCACACACACGACATTACTTTAAAAAGCAGTCCCTTCTTTAAGTTGCTTTTGATGTATTTTCACTGGGCAAACAAGATACAGATGCAAAAAGCCACAATACAAAATAATATGTAAGAACCAAGTAATCCAGTAACCAAGTGATATGAGAGCTTCAACACTGCAGGCAGAAAACTGAAATAAGAAAACTTCTGTCCTATTAGCACCTGTGGAATAAGGGCAAGGAAGGTTAAAAGGAGACACTCCAAGTTGAGTTATCTTACTTTAAAGGGCTATTCTGGAAGTTCCACAAAACACTTCAATATACATCTTCCTTGCCAGAGCATAGTTACAGGTACGTAGCCAGCTGCAAGAGAATCTGGGAAGCATAAACTTTGGCTGGATGTTTTGTGATTGGGAAAAAATTGAAGTATTTTAGTAAGAAAAAACGGGAGAATGGACTTTAGGTAGGCAACTCACAGACTCTAGCAAAGCAAAGTTGTGCTTTGGGGGCCAGTGTTGGGAATGGAGTTCTAGAACAAAATAGAAAAAAATGTAAACTATATTTTCCCCAATCTGAATTGTATTATGGAAATTTCAACTCCTAATGGTTGATGTTGTTGTGGTGACGGTGGTCACTGGAAGACATCACATTAGCGAGCACACAGAGGAAGCGAAGTGTCAAGCAGAGATGAAACCCTGTTTTTAGTCTGTTTTTGTTGCTTATAACAAAATTACCTGGAACTGGGTGATTTATAAGGAAAGGAAATTTATTGCTTGCAATTTCAGAGGCTGGGAAGGCCAAAGTTCGGGGAATACATCTGATGAGGGTCTTGGTGGTGATGACAGTGACCCAGGGGTCTCACGTGGCAGAAAATGGCAGAGCAGAGAGAGAGATAGCTTCTCTTGCTCTCTCCTTTTAAAGCTCTCAGAACCATGCCCACGACCGCCATTAAACCATCAACTTGATCCCCTCTTCAAGGCCTCACCTTTCAATTACCATAATAGGATTTCCCACTCTCTTAACACTGCCACAGTGGGGACCAAGCCTCCAACGCATTAAAATTTGGGGGAGACACAATTCAATCCACTGCAACCTCCAAAACAGTCTTCTATTTACTGAAACATCCAAGAGCTTTGCCATGCCATGATACACATGCAATGACAGGACAGCAGAGATAAAGGTCAATGACAGCAGCCAGGACTGAAGGTCCACCACCCCTCACAAGCAACACCGGTCGTTCTAGTGCTTGCAAGGGCATTGGGAACATATACATAAGGGTCAGGAACCGCTGACTGCATGCACTGCACCCTTTTTGACCCTGCTCTGCCCGAAGAGGTTCCTCTGCAGAGCTGGGGAGAAGGATGACCAGGGTCAAGTCAAACGCAATCACAGGTTAGTGTGAACTAAGGTGACTCTTTGAACTCTGCATACCTTGTTGTAAAAGTACCAAATTCATTAGGCCCTAATGCAGCTTCACAGAAGAAATGCTTGTTATCTCCCCCCTCGCTCACATCTTTCTTCTTACTCCTAACTATTTTTGACCAAAAAGTGAGTGAGTTCTTTGCCTGAGCAGAATTAGGTCAGACCCGAGCTGAATATCAAGCTGACAGAGGGGGGTTTGTGCCAAGGTTGATTAAATGAGAAGTGAAAAGAAAGTTTCACTCTGAATCCAAATATGGGAATTGAGAACGGAAAAGGCTAATATTAGACTGCTTAAGAATTAGTGCAAAAGCATACGTTTATTATGAGGAATAAGGGAGTTTCCATCCATGTCCATAGTTCATCGTAAAGAAGCCACACTCATGTTGATAGATGTTTAAGATACTCACACTTTAGCTGTTAGGGTAAAAATGGTTAAATTTTTTATGTGAAAAGTCTTCGAAAACTGTCCACATTACTGCTCTTCAAATACCCCGTGCATTATTATTGCAGGACCATTTCTTAAGAGTTTTATCTGCCACCGTTTTCCCCAGAACTGGAGCAGCAACTCTCTGTCATAAAGGGGACAGCTTCTGACGGTCTTGCTTCCATATAGAAATGACAATCTCATTAACGATGCCAAGTTTATAATGTAAATATATTATCACTGCTCTCACACCAACTGCTTATGTTAAAAAATAATTACTAATTGGTTTCAGCAAATGCATTATAAAAAGGTAGCTAATTTTAACTGTTTTCCTCCTCCCCATTTTAGAAAAAAAATTGAGTGTTTCAGAGAAAGCAATCTGTTACCTGGAAGAATTTAAAATTTTTAATAATCTTTGATCAGAGTTTTTAAGAGTCTCATGAAAATGGTTGCTCAGGTAACAACAAGAAGTGAGTTTAAGCCCGAGGCTGTGTCTTCTCTCCGAAATTAAATGATACAAAATAAATCTGAATTCAAAATAAATCTAGTTAACAGAGCTTACTTTTGTTTCTAATTTATTTCTGGGATATCTTACAAGACGTTTTCTGGACACCCATTCTACTCCGTGACTCANTCCTCCCCATTTTAGAAAAAAAATTGAGTGTTTCAGAGAAAGCAATCTGTTACCTGGAAGAATTTAAAATTTTTAATAATCTTTGATCAGAGTTTTTAAGAGTCTCATGAAAATGGTTGCTCAGGTAACAACAAGAAGTGAGTTTAAGCCCGAGGCTGTGTCTTCTCTCCGAAATTAAATGATACAAAATAAATCTGAATTCAAAATAAATCTAGTTAACAGAGCTTACTTTTGTTTCTAATTTATTTCTGGGATATCTTACAAGACGTTGTCTGGACACCCATTCTACTCCGTGACTCAGAGTAGTATATGGGCTCATATCCTTCTAGATCTTTCCTTCTCTTTTTCCCACAGTATTTGCCCTTCAGCCTCATTCAGGTATCTAGTCCTTTTACCCCTGCACTTGATCTCGTTAAAGTTACCCTCTCCTGACTTGGCAGCCTCCCAGCTCAGCATACACTCCCCAAGACGGAATTTTTTAAACCAGTCTCTCCTGCATACCCTAATCTTCCTTGCCCATCTTGTCTTCTGCCACTTTCCAGCAAAATGCAATCTCAGAATCAGTCCACTATCTATTTTCTCTCCACTTAACCAGGACTGTCAGGTACTGCTAGATAAAAATTGCACATTTTTGTGTATTGACTCTATTACAAATTCATGGTTTTTCAATGTCATTTCTTTCCTTAACTCTTACTAGAAATCCCATCTATTCCCAAAGAGTTTTTTTCCTCATTATGATGGTGCTAAACTTTACCAGTCACCATTCCCAGCTGCAGTTGGTTCTGTGCCAAAGTATTGCATTGACAGAGTCCTTTCCAAGCTCAGCAGTACCTTCCCTTTGCTGAGTCTGTATTAAATGGCACCAGGGAGGATTCTGGGGCTGGGCAACCAGGGCTCAAATACTGACTCTGCTGCTAATGATAGTGGTGTTACTTTGGCAAGTTTCTTCACTCTCTTAGTCTCCATTTTTCACCTGTGTAATAGATATAAAAAGAGAAGCATTAAAATAAGTAAACAATGTATCATCTTAAAATTCCAGTTTAATGGTCTTTATCATTTAATTGGAGCAATCTGTTTACTAAATACTAAATTTAATTGCTGACATATTGGGTTTACATTTTCCATCTTACTATTTGTTTTGTATTTGTCCCACCTATTCTGTGTTCCTTTTTTACTCCTTTCTTGTTCTCCTTTGGATTAATTATTTTTTATTATTATTTTTTTCCTATCATCATTTCCTACCATCACTACTAGTATAATAATATTATTTTGTTTGGGTTAAGGTACCAAGATTAAGGATTTGTTTTAGAGAAATGGACAAAAATAAAATTCTTGATCTAGACAGCATGTTATTCTTTTATTTATTGAGCAGCTACTATGTGCCACATTCTGTTCATGTCTCTGGGAATAGAGAAGGGAATAAAAGCAGGAAAAGCTTATACACTAGTAATTTATAGTCTAAAAGGAAAAGCACATTAACTCTGAGATAAGACAGTCCTGGAATCAGAAAGTAGTGTTTCCGCTAATTAATTGTGTGACTTTAGACAATTGCCCACACATGATTTCTTCAACTGTAAAAGTTAGAATGATTCTTTCTTTGGGGGGTTATTATGAGGACTAGAGATAATGGGTAGAAAGCTCCTGCACAGCTGGGGCATAGAAGGTAACAAATGGTGCTTCAGTATATCCCAGTGTACCTATCAGGGTCATGAGTCACCAGGTGGGATGCCAACAAGTCTGCC
>NW_007726669.1:412989-419368 GCF_000696425.1 Galeopterus variegatus
ATTGTGTGACTTTAGACAATTGCCCACACATGATTTCTTCAACTGTAAAAGTTAGAATGATTCTTTCTTTGGGGGGTTATTATGAGGACTAGAGATAATGGGTAGAAAGCTCCTGCACAGCTGGGGCATAGAAGGTAACAAATGGTGCTTCAGTATATCCCAGTGTACCTATCAGGGTCATGAGTCACCAGGTGGGATGCCAACAAGTCTGCCCAGGAACCCACCTAGGCCAAAAAGCAACAGTGCATCCAAGCACTTCTCCTAAGAATTCAAGATCTTGCCCATGTCCTCAATGTCCTAACACAGCATCACTCATTGCAGCAAAGAACTACTAAGTGCCCCACTGCCTAGGCAATGAAAGCAGTCACATGCAACTCCAACATTGAATATGAATAAAGTGTTCCCAATCTCCAATCATCAGATCATTTTGCCATAAGCTAGTATTATTAAATATATGCCAAATGGAAACCATTTTAGTATTACCTGCTGCCCCTCTCTGCTTACAAAATGAAACTGTGTTTTATACTTGTTTCAATGTTTGTACTTTTCCACACTCTCATTTTCAATTTTGTGAACATTATATAACCCATGGCACACAAGTTTGCAATAATAATAGGATTTGGAATAATAACCATATGTAACATGTGGTGACATTTGCCATATTCCTTGTAAAAGCAGATGTTCAAAATTAGGGTTATATCACTTATTTTGTGAACATTATATAACCCATGGCACACAAGTTTGCAATAATAATAGGATTTGGAATAATTACCATATGTAACATGTGGTGACATTTGCCATATTCCTTGTAAAGGCAGATGTTCAAAATTAGGGTTATATCACTTATGGTGATTATTATTAACTGTTAAGTATAATTTTCATGCAAAAAATACATTAAGAACTCAGGATCATGACTTTAGAATAGTACTATGTATAAGTATAATTAATTAATATGAAATCACTTTTTAAATTCTCTGGCTCATGACTACAATTTTTTAGATTGGAACTACTAGAAATTCAAAATCTTTTTAATTATTCTCATGTCAAAGTCATCACTGGCACTTTTACATACTTATTGTTTGATTTCACATAGCCAACAAGGACCGAATGTCTCATGCTGCTCAATAAAATGTGTTTTTGATTATATCTCTCAGGAAAGTGCATTTCACTGGGAAAATGTAACTGGTTACATTGCCAGCAAAGGTTATTAGCAGTGGTTTTGAAACTTCACAGTGCATAAGAATCACCTAGGAGGGAGCAGGAAAGAAGAGAGGGTGTATTTGTGAGTGAAGGTTGGGGATTGTCATTGATGCAGCTATTTGGGCTCCATTCCCTAAAAGTGTGACTCCTAGGTTGGTTATAAATAATCTCTTAATTTAAAGAGGGTACTCAGTGGGGATCTGTTATTTTTTGGGTGAGTGCCCAGAAATGAAATCTGAAGGTGAACTATGTGCTGAATTGTCACACTCCAAGTCTATTCTTACAGCATTCTAGGTAAGCCTGAAACTTTGCCTTGGCCCCACTTAATTTTGTAATAAGGCTACCACCACCACAGCCACAGCTACCCTTGCCATGGGGCTGTCGCTACCACTGCCCCACTGTGTGGCTCCTGCTACCACTGCTGCTGGCTGTAGCTGACTACATGATTGCATTGATACAGGGAGGGTCACAATTGGAGTTGCCAGAAAAAGTTGAGTGAGTGTAGCCCTGCAACCCAGTGGCCCAACCCACAGGAGGAATTACACTACCCTCTCAGTCCGACACCCAGGGATGAAAACTACTTGCACAGCTCTTGCCACTGGCTTGACCTGGGGAAGGACATGGGTGGAGTCCACTGATGAGTGCAGAAACCCAGATAGCCAAATAGAGTATGGAAGAAAATTCCCAGCCACCGTCATCCCATCCCATCCCATCCCCAACAGGGAGAAGCAAGGACCCCATAAGAGCCCATACCTGCAGGAGAGAGGAAAGAGAAACCTTACCCAGGGTCACCCATTCAAGCTGAGGAGCTTCAGTATATCCCAGCATGAGTCACCAGCTGGGATGCCAACAAGTCTACCCAGGAACCCACCTAGGCCAAAAAGCAACAGTGCATCCAAGCACTTCTCCTAAGAATTCAAGATTTTGCCCATGTCCTCAATGGCCCAACACAGCATCACTCACTGCAGTAAAGAACTACTAAGTGCCCCACTGCCTAGGCAATGAAAGCAGTCACATGCAACTCCAACATTGAATATGAATAAAGTATCCACACAGAGACTACTCTACTACATATAGATGGAACCAAAACTAAAACACATTCCCCAATGGTCAATATAAAACACATCTACAGAAGTGAGTCTTTCTCTTCAAAAGTCACTACAGAGTAACAGAAGAAGCAACTGTTCCACCAGATGACCAGACCCAGACATTGTAGAGATACTAGAAATACCAAAAAACAGGAAAATATGATACTATCAAATGATAATTCTCAAGTACCAGACCCCACAAAGCAGGAAACCCTCGAAATGACTGAAAAGGAATTATAAGAAGCAGTCTTAAGGAAACTCAATGACATACAATAACACATATTTAGGCAACACAGCAAATGGGAAAAACAATCCAGGATATAAAGGAGGAAATTTACAATGAGATGGATACCTTAAAAAAGAATGTAGCAGAATTCCTGTAACTGCAGGATTCATTCAACAAAGCAAAAAATACAACTGAGTGCTTAAGCAGCAGGCTACAGCAAGCAGAAGAAAGAATTTCTGATCTCAAATACAGTCTTTTTGAAATAACCTAGGTAAAGAAAAAGAAAAAGAAAAAAGACTTTAAAAAATGAAGATAATCTACAGGAGCTATCAGACAACCTTAAGCACACAAACATCTGAATCATTGGTGTTCTGGAAGGGTAGGAGAAAGGAAAAGCCATTGAAAATCTATTCAATGAAATAATAGTGGAAAATTCCCAAGTATTGGGAGAGATACAAGACTTCCAGATCCAAGAGACTCAAAGATCCCCAAACAGATTTAATCCATAAAGGTCCTCTTTGAGATGTATTATAGTCAAACTGGCAAAAGTCAGTGATGAAGAGAGAATCATAAAAATAGCAAGAGAAAAGCATCAAGTCACCCATAAGGGAGTGCCCATCATACCAACAGCAGAGTTCTCAGTGGAAACCTTATATGCCAGAAGAGAATGGGATGATATATTCAAAGTACTAAAAGAAAAAAAAAAAAAACTAAAAAACTGCCAGCCAAGAATACTATACCCAGCAAGGCTATTCTTCAGAAATGAAGGAGAAGTAGTGTACTTCCCTGACAAACAAAACTGTGGGAGTTTGCCGCCATATGATCGGCCCTACAAGAAATCCTCAAGGGAGTCCTGCATCTGGAATGCAAGAAATGATAATCACCACCATGAATACATGAGAAAGAACAAAACCCATAGGTAGAGCAGATATGCAATTGAGAAAGAGAAAGAAACGATCTCTTATCACCTCAAAAAACCAATGATCACTAAAGACAAATAATAAAAGAGAAGGAAAGGAATAAAAGATATTCAAAATAACCAAACAAATATCAGTAAAATGCCAGGAGTAAGACAGTACTTTTCAATGACAATCCGAAATGCTAATGGATAGAATTCTCCACTCAAAAGACACAGACTGGCTGATTGGATTAAAAGACTAGACACAACCATATACTGCCTACAAGAAACTCACCTCACCTGTAAAGACTCACACAGGCTAATAATGAAAGGACGGAAAAAGATATACCATGCAAATGGAAAACAAAACCAAGCAGGAATAGCTCTTATATGGGATAAAATAGACTTTAAACCAGAAACCATAAAAAGAGACAAGAAGTTCATTATAAAATGATAAAGGGATCTATCTACCAATAATACATAACAATCATTAAATATATGCACACTCAACATTGCAGCACCAGATACTTAAAGGAAACACTATTAGACCTAAAGAGAGAAATTGACCCCAACCCAATAGTAGTTGTGGACCTCAATATCCCTCTGTCAACATTGGACAGATCATCTAGGCAATAAATCAGAGAAACAAAATTTAAACTACACTTTAGAATAATTGGATTTGCCGGATATATAAAGAACATTTTATCCAACAACTATAGTACATACTTTCTTCTCATGGATAGGTCATGTGTTGGGTCACAAATCAAGTCTGAAGAAATTTTTAAAAATTGAAATTATCTCAAGTATCTTTTCATACCACAATGGATTAAAACTAGATATCAATAACAAGTGAAACTTTGGAAGCTATACAAATCCATAGAAATTAAACAACATGCTCCTGAATGACCTATAAGTCAAAGAAGAAATTAAACAGGAAATGAAAAAATTTCTTAAAACTAATGAAAATAAAGACACATCATACCAAAAACTGTGGGATACCACAAAAGCAGTAATAAGAGGGAAGTATGTTGCAAAAAATGCTTACATCAAAAGAATAGAAAGACTTCAAATAAACAACCTAACACTACACATCAAAGAACTAGAAAAGCAAGAACAATCCAATCTCAAAATTAGTAGATGGAAAGAAATAATTAAGATCAGAGCAGAAATAAATGAAATAGAAACCAGAAAAGGATACAAAGATCAATGAAACAAAAAGTTGGTTTTTTGAGCGGATAAATGAAATAGAGAAATCATTAGCTAGACTAACTTAAAAAGAGAGAGAGAGAGAGGAGAGAGAGAGAGAGAGAGAGAGAGAGAAAGACCCAAATAACAAAAATCAGAAATGAAAAAGGAGACATTACAACCAATACCACAGAAATAGAAAGAATAATTAGAGACTGTTATGAACAATTATACACCAACAAATTTGAAAGCCTGGAGAAAATGTGTAAATTTCTGGACACATACAGACTACCAAGTCTGAACCAAGAAGTTATAGAAAACCTGAACAGACCAAAAATGAGCAATGACATTGAAGCCGTAATCAGCAGTCTCCCAACAAAGAAAAACCCAGGACTGGATGTCTTCACTGATGAATTCTACCAAACCTTTAAAGAGGAATTAATAGCAATTCTTTTTAAACTATTCCAAAATATTAAAATAGAGGCCATTCTCCCAAACTCACTCTATGAGGCCAGCATAACCCTGATACCAAAATCAGACAAAGATATGATAAAAAAAGAAAACTACAGGCTAATTTTCCTTGATGAACATAGATGCAAAAATCCTTAGCAAAATATTAGCAAACAGAATACAGCAGTATATCAAAAAGTTTATACATCATGATCAGGTGGGATTCATCCCAGAGCTGCAGGATGGTTCAACATACATAAATCAATAAATGTGATACAGCACATCAACAAAATCAAGGACAAAAACCATGTGATTATCCCAATAGATGCAGGAAAAAACTTTTGACAGAAGTCGACAGTACTTCATGATTAAGACTCTCAGTTAATTAGGTATAGAAAGAAAGTATCTCAACACGATAAAAGCCATATATGACAAACCTACTGCCAATATTATCATGAATGGGGAAAAGCTAAAGCTTTTCCTTTAAGAACAGGAAAAGGACAAGGATGCCCCCATCACCACTCCTATTTAACATAGTATTAGAAGCACTAGCCAGAGCAATCAGGAAAGAGAAAGAAAGAAAGGGCATCCAAATTGGCAAAGATGAAGTCAAATTATCCCTGTTTGCACATGACATGATCCTATGAGTAGAAAAACCTAAAGATGCTACAAAAAAACCTCTTAGAGCTGATAAATGATTTTGGTAAAATTACAGGATTCAAAATCAACACACAAAAATAAATAGTGTTTTTGTACTCTAATGACAAATTAGCAGAAAAAGAAATCAAGAAGGCAAGCCCATTTACAATAGTCACCAAAAAAGTAAAATACCTAGGAATCAGTTTAACCAAGAAGGTGAAAGATCTCTACACTGAGAACTACAGATCACTGCTGAAAGATATTGAAGAGGACACAAAAAGATGGAAGGACATTCCATGCTCATTGGTTGGAAGAATTAATGTTGTAGGGCTGGCCCGGTGGCGCACTGCTACAGTGCGCTGCTTGGGAGCGCGGTGGCGCTCCCGCCAAGGGTTCGGATCCCATATAGGGATGGCCGGTTTGCTCACTGGGTGAGCGTGGTACTGACAACACCAAGTCGAGGGTTAAGATCCCCTTACCGGTCATCTTTAAAAAAAAAAAAAAAAATCAATGACATTCTTCACAGAAATGGAAAAAACCACAATCTTAACATTCATGTGGAACAACAAAGAACCCGAACAGCCAAAGCAATCCCAAGAAAACATAAATAAACAAATAAATAAAAAAGCTGAAGGTATTGCACTACCTGACTTCAAATTATATTACAAAGCCATAGTAACTAAAACAGCATGG
>NW_007726669.1:420047-422817 GCF_000696425.1 Galeopterus variegatus
GAGGGTTGTGATCCGTTGCCGGACACGAAAAAAGACAAAAAGGAAAAAAAAAAAAAGAATGTTGTAGAAATGTTCATACTACCCAAAGCAATCCACGGATTCAGTGCAATCCTCATCAAAATACCAATGACATTCTTGGGCCGGCTCGTGGCTCACTCGGGAGAGTGCGGTGCTGATAACACCAAGGCCACGGGTTCGGATCCCATATAGGGATGGCCGGTTTGCTCACTGGGTGAGCGTGGTACTGACAACACCAAGTCGAGGGTTAAGATCCCCTTACCGGTCATCTTTAAAAAAAAAAAAAAAATCAATGACATTCTTCACAGAAATGGAAAAAACCACAATCTTAACATTCATGTGGAACAACAAAGAACCCAAACAGCCAAAGCAATCCCAAGCAAACATAAATAAACAAATAAATAAAAAAGCTGAAGGTATTGCACTACCTGATTTCAAATTATATTACAAAGCCATAGTAACTAAAACAGCATGGTACTGACAGTACTTTTGTGACCAAGACTACAAAAGCACAGGCAACTAAAGCAAAAATATACAAATGGGACTACATCAAACACAAAATGTTCTGCACAGCAAGGGACAATGTCAAGAAAGTGAAGAGACAACCAACAAAATGGGAGAAAATATTTGCAAGCTATACTTCTTATAGGGGATTAATATCCAGAATATACAAGGAAGTCAAACAACTTAACAGTAAAAAAACACAACCTGATTTTAAAAAGGGCAAAGGAGCTGAATAGACATTTCTCAAAGGAAAACGTACAAATGGCCAAGAAATACATAAAAAAAAAAATGCTCAACATCACTAATCATCAGAAAAATGCAAATCAAAACCACCTTGAGATATCATCTCACCCTAGTTAGACTGGCTATGATCAAAAAGACAGAATAACAAATGCTGATAAGGATGCAGAGAAAGGGGACCCTTCTACGCTGTTGGTGGGACTGTAAACTAGCACAGCCATTACAGAAAACAGTGTGGAGGTTCCTCAAAAACTACAGATAGAACTGCCATATGATCCAGCAATCCCACTGCTGGGTATATACCCAGTAGCATGGAAATCATTGCATCAAAGGGATACCTGCGCTCCCATGTTTATCGTAGCTCTATTTACAACAGCCAGGAGTTGGAACCAACCTAAAGGTCCATCAATGGACAAATGGATTAGGAAAATGTGGTGTATATACATAATGGAATATGTCTTAGCCAAAAGAAAAGAATGAAATTTTGCCATTTGCAGCAACATGTATGAGCTTGGAGAAAAATATGCTAAGTGAAATAGCGAGGCAGAGAAAGAGAAATACCACATGTCCTCACTCATAAGTGGGGGCTCAAAAATAAATAAATAAATGAATGAATGAGTGAATAAATAAATAAATAAATAAATAAGAAAGATACAACAAATCCAATAATACTTTCAACTCTCAAAATGAGAGAGCAGGAGTGTGGTTACCAGATGTGGGAAAGGTGGGGCAGGGGGTGAGGGGGTTAGTGAGAAATTGGTTAAGGGTCACAAAATCTGATTCTGTTTTGTAATGATTAATATACTAATTATCCTGATTTGATTATCACATATTGAATATGAGTATTGATATTCAATTCTGTAGCCCCAAAATGTGTATTATCAATTGTTTCAATAAAAAAATTAATAAATACTTATTTAGAATAAAATGATGAGCCAGATTGCTGGAACTGAAAATTGGGCTGTACAAACTGGAACGCATGACTATCATTTAAAGAAAGAACATGATATGGGAAATGATTGACAAAATCGGATTTCAAATCAATTCAATTAGAAAAGTATTTATTGAATGCCTATTAAGGCTACACTGAGATTTGGGCAGAAATATATAAAAGGAAAAAATGAGAAAAGTGGAACTAGAAAATGAAAATTAGAAAATATTTTGAACTCAATGATAATGAGGATACTCTATATCGAAACTTGTAATGCAGCTGAAGTCATTCCTAGAGAGGTATTTATACTTTTAAATGCATATAATTGAAAAAGAAAGGCTGAAAAAATCAATGTTGTAACTATTCACCTTGAAAGTTAGATATATAAAGCCAAATACGATAGAAGAAAGGAAATAACAAAGATTAGAACAGAAATCAATGAATGAGGAAACAAACATATAATATACAATAGATTTAATAAAGACATTATCTTAAAATTTTTAAAAGAAATAATAAGAAAATGTACAAATCCCTAGCATAACTGATCAAGAAAAGGTAAGAGAGGGTGCAAATTAGTTTTATCAGGGATTGAATAAAGAAACTTTGCCACAGATTGTAAAGAAATTCGAAAGATAATAAGAGAATATTTATGCCAATCATCTTAAAAATTTATCTTAAATAGACAAATTCTTAGAAAAACACAACTTGTCAATACTGACTGATAGTAAATTTAAAAATAGACTTAAAAAAAATCTGAGGTTCAATATTTATTTAAGAAATTAATTTTTTAAAAACCTATTTTATTGTGTGTATTTGAGGTTTACAACATAGTGATATGGGATACATATAGATAGTAAAATAGTTATTACAGTGAAGCAAATTCACAAAGCCATCATCTCACAGTTACTTTTTTTGTGATAAGAGCAGCTAAAATTTATTTATTTAAGAAAAATCCCTAATACACTACAATTTTACTAAATTGAGTCATCATGTTGTACATTATCTCTCCAGATTTATTCATCCTATGTATCTGGATACAAAGAAATTGAATCTTACTACTTATGGGGATGAGGAGGA
>NW_007726669.1:423636-427684 GCF_000696425.1 Galeopterus variegatus
AGCAACATTATTTTATCGATCCTGTAAACTTCCAACAAATTCTGAGCTCCACTTCCTTATCCGTAAAATGGGATAACAATAGTATTAAATGAGTTGATATGTATAAAGTGTTCAGAACCTTGCCTGGCAAATAATAAGTACGTAATACATGTCAGCTGCTGCTGTTTTTAAAAATTTAATCCTTACTGCATGCCAGAACTAGACTAAATGCTTTAAATTACATTATGCTGTATAGTATTTAGAAGAAATCTCTGAGGTAGGTTTTATGACTACTTTTGTTACAGATGAGGAAGTTGAAGTTTGGGAAAGTTAAGTAACTTTGTGGAAGGTCTCACGTTTTGTAAGATCTGTCTGACTTCAAAGTGCACAGCTCTCCCTTGGAAATGTAAGCCATTAAGGGAAATGAAAGAGCAAAGGATTCATGGCAAATTTGTCACTAATACTGGAGAAGAAATTTAGAGTTCAAGTCCTACCGATGATTAACCACGAGCATCAAGTCCTCAGAAAATGACAGTAAGTTTTTTATAATATTTAAAAGGACCCAGTTTAACAAGAGCTTAATTCAAAGTGCTATTACATATTCATGAAACTCCAAGCATGTCCAAGAGTATTCATGAACAATTTAAACATCACACCATTAAAAGTGAAAAGATTTAGGTCTTTTCAATCTTATCATCCAAACGTTTGCACCTCCAACTCCAGTTCTCTTTGGTGTTTTACCTCCTTCATGAGAAAGTCTGGAGGAACCTATGCCTGAGCATTGCAGTGCAGACTGAGTTAGACCACTCCAGTCTTACAAATAGTTCCAAACCCCACCTTTTCTCTCCTCTCCCAGTAACATGGGCTAGCCAGTACCTTCTTTCTTTTCAGCATTACAGCCTTGCAATCACCTTTTCTCTCCTCTCCCAGTAACATGGGCTAGCCAGTACCTTCTTTCTTTTCAGCATTACAGCCTTGCAATCAGGCTTACCACATATGCATTTCCTAGTCATTCCTGAAAAGGAGAAGGAAAGATCCTTTCAGAAAGAATTTGATGTCTAAAGCAGATCTTGGATCAGTGCTTGGTGGAGAAAACATGATTTTTAGAGAAAAACATACCAGCCCCTTAAGCAGATTTGGATCTTGTTGATATTCATGCAGGTGTTTGGAAAACCACGTATCTTTACAAACTGAATCCAGGCCAGGAATTAGAGAAAAAGAAATATTTCTTATACTTTAGTGAGAAAATAGATGTGATGGGGGACTTTCAAGACTACATTTATTTCTGGAGCCAAAATTGTGTAGTACTGAGAAGGGGGCTGTGCATTACATTTCAAAGTACTGTTCAAATCAAGCCAAGCTGTCCAAATATCTGGAGTTAATAAATTAACCAATATTGAGAACATGTGAACAAAACTGGAAGCACTTTAAAGTTTTTTTTAAAAATGTATTACATTTGTGTAAAGTCTAGTTTTTATGTCTGATTTGTTATGTCTTTGGTCAAGTACAAATCTATTTACAGGGACCTCAGTTTCCCCATCTGCAATTAGAATTAAATAAAGCACATTGACATGTAAAGAGAATTCTTATATAATGGCTATATTTCTTGATTGTATATATTTTGACTTTCTTGGACATGGCAACTATCAAACCACAAATATCAGATTTTTCCTATGTCTCAGTTCCCACCCCTAGGAGTAAGTAATGCACTTTTCAAAAGTGTCAGTAGCTCTTCTGAATTGTTGTTTCTTTGTACTGCATGGTACGCATGTGGCTTTTAAGTGTTAACACAACTTCCTGAAAACTGCCTTCCTCATTCCCAAAGATTAAGGCACTTGGAAGGTAAGATCTGCTCATTGTCTTAACATTTTCTATATTTTCTTTATAGGGCATATTCTTTTTTTTTTTTTTGGTCCTTTTTTGAGACCAGCCACACCGCGCTCAGCCAGTGAGTGCTGTGAGCGCACTGGTCATCCCTATATAGGATCCGAACCCGCGGTGGGAGCGCTGCTGCGCTCCCAGCGCCGCACTCTCCCGAGTGCGCCACGGGCTCGGCCCTATAGGGCATATTCTGTTAGATCACCCCAGAGTTTCTATTTTATAAGAATGCCCTTCCCCAATAAGAAAGAATATTTATGATGGTTGTTTTGACATTTCCAAAATTAAAATAATAAAAAATTGTTTAAACTGCTAGTCTGAAGTTAATGTTAAGGTAGACAGTAATAATTGTGTGGGAGGTAAAGAATTTCTACATTTTAATATCCTCATATTTGCAACTATTAAGTCCCAGACTTCAGAGAGAGACTGAGAACAATTTGCTAAGCCATAGGATTCAGTAATCATAAAAACTATGGTATCTGCCCAAATTTCACAAAAATAAAATCTATGTGTGTTGAGGGGTTTCGATGGATATTGCAAATTTTATTCTTGAGGCTTCACCATGTTTCCAGAGTCATGGTTGAAATCGTTGCTTTGAAATGTTTAGAAATGTATACTAGATGCCTTAGGTAAATTATACATGAAAATATGTTTTAAGCATTTTCTGAATTTATAGTTGCTTTAAATGGTATTGAATCCAAGAGTGTGGGGCCTTATGATAGAGGAAAACACTATGCTGCTGAGTTTTCAAATAACATTCCCTTTTTGTTAAAACACGTACCTGCATTATAGAAAATTTAGGAAAAACATATAAGCAAAAAGAAAAAAAATCATGCATAATTTTAGCATTTAGAGATCAAGACCATTGTATCATCTCTTTATTTTTTTCCTCCATCATTTATAATGGCCACATGATATAACATTGTACGGATATACCATAATTTATTTAACCAATTTCTTATTGTTAGAAATTTAGGTTGTTTTTTGCTAAAATACATAAAATGGCAATGAATACCTCTGTAGGTAAATCTCTGTGCAGATCCATTGGACATTCTGCAAATACCTTTGGGCAGAAACAGAACTTACATAAGAGAAAACGTAAAAGACGGGGACAGCAAAGAAGCCTTGTATTCTAAGAGGTCTGCTCTGGCTTCCAAGGCCATCTAGGCTAAAGTCTGACTCCTGTTCCCCGGGTGGTTTGGGGGGCAGCCGACTTGTTCAAACACTATTGGCTCTGCACAGCTTCATGGTTAGAGATCTTTGGGACTCCCCGGGAGATTCCAGGAATACCTCACCTCCCAGTTGGTAGGAGGAGGGATAGCTCTGAGGATGATAGTTGTGATTAAGTTGGGGAAATTTATAAACTGAGAATTGTAGGGAGGGGAATGGGTGAATGGGGATGAGGTGGATGGAGTCCTATCAGTGCATATCCTATTGCTGCATGATGGAGTCTGGATGTGGTGTCCCCTCCAAAACTCATGTGGAAAGTTGATCTCCAATGTGGCAGTGTTGGAAACTGATTGAGTCATGGAGGCGGATCCCTCATGAATGGATTAATGTTCTCCCTGGGGGAGGGGGGATTAATGAGTGAGTTCTCGCTCTATTAGTTCCCGTGAGAGCTCGTTGCTTAAAAAGACCCTGGAACCTTCTCTCTCTCTCTTGCTTCCTCTCGCCATGCAATCTGCTTGTACCCGCTGGCTGCTACTTTCCCCCATGAGTAGAAGCAGCCTGAGGCCCGTGCCAGATGCAACCATCCCAGAATCGTAAGCCAAATAAAACTCTTTCCTTTATAAATTACCCTGTCTCAGGTAATTCTGTTATAGCAACACAAAATGGACTAAAACAGAAAATTGGTACTGAGGAGTGGGGTGTTGCCATACAGATACCTGAAAATGTGGATGAAGCTTTGGAACTGGGTAATGGGCAAAGGTTGGAAGAGTTTGGAGGACTAAGAAGAAGAGAAAAAGAAGAGGGAATGTCTTAGGGACTTATGTGGTGGCGAGCAGAATGCTGATAGAAATGTGGACGGTAAAGGCCATGCGGATGATTATGTCTCAGTCAGAAATGAGGAACTTATTGGGAACTGGACAGAAGATCACCCTTGCTACACCATAGTAAGGAACCTGGCCGCATTGTGTCTGTGCCCTTGGACTTTGTGGAAGGTGGGACTTAAGAGTTGTGAACCAGAGCA
>NW_007726669.1:427894-429373 GCF_000696425.1 Galeopterus variegatus
TGGAACTGGGTAATGGGCAAAGGTTGGAAGAGTTTGGAGGACTTAGAAGAAGAGAAAAAGAAGAGGGAATGTCTTAGAGACTTATGTGGTGGCGAGCAGAATGCTGATAGAAATGTGGACGGTAAAGGCCATGCGGATGATGAGGTCTCAGTCAGAAATGAGGGACTTATTGGGAACTGGACAGAAGATCACCCTTGCTACACCATAGTACGGAACTTGGCCACATTGTGTCTGTGCCCTTGGACTTTGTGGAAGGTGGGACTTAAGAGTTGTGAACCAGAGCATTTGTCCAAAGAAATTTCTAAGCAGCAAAGCATTAAGGACACTGCATGGCTACTTCTAACAGCCTACTCTGAGCTATGGCAGCAAAGGCATAACATAAAGCCAGAATTTAAGAGGGAAGCAGAGCATAAACTTTTGGAAAATTAGCAGCCTGGCCATGCAGTAGAGAAGTGGAGAGCAGGAGAAAAATGCAAGGGTGAAGCTGATAAACTGTTTTCTAAAGACATTATTTTGGCAGTGAGTCAGCCAGATGCTAAGAACCAGGACAATGGAAAAAATGCCCTAAAGGCATTTGAAAAGCCTGGGAGGGTGCCCCACCCATCACAAGCCCTGAGGCCTAGAAGGACTGAGTTGTCCCAGAGGACAGACCTGGGGCACAGCTGCCCTTGGGAACCAGCTCCCAGCATCCCAGCTGCTCTGACTGGAGTAGTCCCAAGTGCGGTTCATGCAGCAGCCCTGGACAGTGGAGGCCTGAAACCTCGGTGTCATCCACATTGTGCTAAGTCTGCAGGCCAGCAGGACATGAGAGCAGTGGAGGCATGTCAGCCTCCACCCAGATTCCAGAGGATGTATGGAAAAGCCTGGGGAACCAGGCAGAGACCTGCCACAGGGGTGGAGCCACTGCTGAAGCCATCTACTAGACAAATGCCAAGCAGAAAAGTGGGGCCAGAGCCCCCACAGAAAGCCCCCACCAGGGAAATGTCTAGTAGAGCCAAGGTAGCAGGGCTGCTGCCAGGACACCAGAACTGCAGGGCTGCTGGTACCATGCAACGCAGGCCTGGAAAAGCCACAGGCACCAGCACTGCCCACTGGGCTACACCTGGCAGAGCTGTAGGGGCAAGGTTACCCAATGCTTTGGGGATCCAGGTGCCCCAGTGTGCTTAATGTTTGCCCTGTTTGGGTTTCGGATTTAAAGGCTGTTTTTCTTTCTTGTCTATTCCTATCCTTTTGGAATAGGAATGTGTACCCAATGTCTGTGCCACTGTATTTTGGAAGTAGATAAATTTGTTTTTTATTTTTTGCAGGGACACAGCTGAAAGGAGTTTTGCCTTTGGTCTCAGATGAGACTTTGGACTTTGGACTATTGAGTTGGTGCTAGAATGAGCTAAAGACTTTTGGGACAGTTGGGATGGAATAGGATATGTGAATGCAAGGTCAGTTATTCTGGCTAAGGGAACATCGTGGAAGATTCTGAAC
>NW_007726669.1:430339-432557 GCF_000696425.1 Galeopterus variegatus
CCTCGCTCAGCCAGTGAGCGGGAACCGGCCTGTATGTGGGATCCGAACCCTCAGCGGGAGCACCGCCAAGCTTCCCAAGCGGCGCACTGTAGCAGTGCGCCACCGGGCCGGCCCCTCATGTGGAAATTTGATCTCCAATGTGGCAGTGTTGGAAACTGATTGAGTCATGAGGGTGGATCCCTCATGAATGGATTAATGCTCTCCCTGGGGGAGTGGGGATTCATGAGTGAGTTCTGGCTCTATTAGTTCCTGCGAGAGCTCGTTGCTTAAAAATACCCTGGCACCTTCTCTCTGCTCTTTCTGCTTCCACCGTCTTGCAATGGAAACCCCTGGGTCACTGTCGCCACCGCCAGATGAACTTTGGACGTCCCTGCCTCAGAAACTGTAAGCAATAAATTTCGTTTTCTTTATAAATCACCCAGTTCAGTGTACTGTGGTATAAGCAAAAAAACAGACCAATACAATGCATGACCATGGCACTGTTGCCAGGACTTCCTGCAGATGCTGTGGGCCCATCTGGTGGGTGCAGACTGGCAGTAACAGGCTGTTTGCTTGGTTTGGCCCTGGCAGGGCCAGGCTCTGCTCCCTGCCCTCTGATTTACCAATCTTCAGTGAGTCCTTAGAACCCATGCAGCAAAATATCTAAATTCTTTTTTTTGGAGACCGGCCGCACCGCACTCAGCCAGTGAGCGCTGTGGGCGCACGATCATCCCTATATAGGATCCGAGTGCGCCACGGGCTCGGCCCTAAAATATCTAAATTCTTTAGCCTGTTGTATTCATGAACTCCTCTTCCGCTCCTCTGAGCTGCAGCCACACCCATTGATATCAATGAGGGCTCATTATCAACACAGGGTCAAGCTTCCTTCCTAGTACCCTCAGCTCCAAAGTCTCCCTCCTTCTAGAAAATACAGCATAAGCATTATTTCTTAGTGGAGTCTTCTCCAAGATCCCAGGCAGACTTCATTTCTTCTTACTCTTACTCCAACAGCCGTGGCGTCTTCAGGCTGGTGGTTCACATGTGGCCTCACCCAGCAGGCTGTGAATCTCTTGAAGGTGGAGTTGGGGCTGTGCACGAGTGTCCCCTGATGCCAAGAAAACAGTGTGACACACACAGTACACACAGTCTTTCTCTATTCTCGAGTGAACAAGTTTAACCGTTTGAGGTCACTAACTCAGTAATTGCAGGTGAGTATTTTTAAACAGCATTCATTAGCTAATATCCATCTTTATAATTAAATTATTTATGCAAGCCGTCTAATCTAGTTATTAAAAAGAAAAAAATGTTCACAAAACTTTTTAAAAAAAAATTGTTGCTTTTTGTTATATTTCATTCTCTAAAGGAACATCGAAAAAAAAGCAGAACAACAGAAAAGTTATAACATCATGCCTACTGTTTTAGAAGTATGTCTTATTTGTCTTGGTCCACATTAGAATTCTCAACAGCAGAGAATATCAACATTTATGTTAAACCAAGAACTGGGTCCCAACACATGTCTTTATCAGAAGGCTTAGTGCAGCAGGGCCTCAGTGCCTTAAAAACAGCCAGGAGAACAATACGCAGATGGAAGTTCTTATCCAATGGTTATAAATCAGTAATAGAAACGTACGATAAATATTTCAAAAATAAATACAAAGTTAATATATGGCTTTAACTGGTTTTTTGTCTTTTTTTTTTTTTTTTTTCCATTTAGTTCTTAGGAAGGGCCACCAAATTTCATGGCGTGGGAAAGACCAGAAAATTTTGTGTTGTGGTTGTTTTTAAGACATAACATCACAGGCTTGAAAGTACCCTTCAAACATTTGGGCTTTATTTTGATGATCAGAATTTGGTATAAGGAGAGTTTATCTTGGATGCCACCCTAAGAAGTGATGGTCATTTAATACTGCAAGATCGTGATTTANCAGGCCTGGAAAAGCCACAGGCACCAGCACTGCCCACTGGGCTACACCTGGCAGAGCTGTAGGTCAAGGTTGCCTGAGGCTTTGGGGGTCCAGATACCCCATTGTGCCCAGGATGCAGGACTTGGAGTCAAAGAAGATTATTCTGGAGCTTTAAGACATAATGTCTGCCCTGCTGTGTTTCAGACTTGTTTGGGGCCTTTTTCTTTTGGCCTATTCCTCCCTTCTGGAATGGGAATGTATACCCAATGTCTGTTCCACCATTGTGTCTTGGCAGTAGATAAATTTGGTTTTGTTTTTCAGGTTCACAGCTGGAA